>NC_043969.1:39112921-39412921 GCF_902148855.1 Sphaeramia orbicularis
ACTACTGAATTTTAACTAGGGAATCAGTGTTTTCGAAAATGACAGGATTTATTATATATCAAAACAGTAACAAGGGAAGAAAAAATAAATTGTTTTGCAAAGTATATCCTTAATTGAACATAAAACCAAGCATTTACAGCCACTGTCGTTTATCAAACTCCATAGGTTTTACTGGTGAATCAGTGTCAAAGAAGGTGATGGTGTTGCCACGTTCACTACAGTGCTGTCCAAATTATCCTCTGCATTTTGCATTTTTCAGTGATAATCAGGTATTTTCCTGTATTTAATTTACTGATCATGTAGATTTTCATAAAAGCTCTGAGTAAATTCAGAGAAAAGTGAAGAAAAGGTCACTTTTTCAGCAAAATACATCATTAATTGAATGTAAAAACAAGCGTTTACAGTCACTGCAGTTTGTCAAAGTACATGACTTTTACCTGTGAATCAGTATTTTAGAAAATGACAGGATTTATTATATATCAAAACAGTGACAAGTGAAGAAAAAGCTAATTTTTTTTGCAAAGTGTATTCTTTAACTGAACATAAAAACAAGCATCTACAGCCACTGTCGTTCATCAAACTCCATAGGTTTTACTGGTGAATCAGTGTCAAAGAAGGTGATGGTGTTGCCACGTTCACTGCAGTGCTGTCCAAATTACCCTCTACATTTTGCATTTTTCAGTGATAATCAGGTATTTTCCTGTATTTTGACTGAAGAAAAGGTCACTTTTTCAGCAAAATATATCGTTAATTGAACATAAAAAGAAGCGTTTACAGTCACTGCAGTTTGTCAAAGTACATGACTTTTACTTATGAATCAGTACTTTAGAAAATGGCAGGATTTATTATATATCAAAACAGTGACAAGTGAAGAAAAGGCTAATTTTTGGGCAAAATATATCCTTCATTGAACATAAAAACAAGCATCTACAGCCACTGTCATTTGTCAAAGTCCATGGGTTTTATTAGCGTTTCAGTGTTCACAGTACAAAACAAGACACATCTGATGTTTCTGAAAAGCTTAGAAAGAGCTTTTTTCCAGAATTATTTACACGCATTGATAGAAATACTGGCTTAAAGTATATTCAACACTTTCCATCAGTAGATGCTTTTAGTCGCTGGTGTCTATTCAGGTCTTTATGGGTTAAACAAAACATTTAGAATTATGTAACTACCAGACATTTCCCAGCATATTACAGTAGAACAGAGGTATCAAACATACGGCCTGTGGGCCATTAAAGGGTCCAGTCTGGCCCGTGGGGTGAATTTTTGAAATGCAAAAATTACATTGAAGATATTAATCATTTTAGTTCAGGTTCCACATTCAGACCAGTATGATCTAAAGTGGATCAAAGCAGTAAAATACTATCATAATAACCTATAATTAAGGACAGCTACCAATGTTTCTCTAGTTTTTGTGTACAAATGTAAAATTACATGAAAATGTTTGCATTACAAACTATCCTTTCACAAAAAATGCGAATAACCTGAACCAAGTATGAACAACCTGAAATGTTTTCACAAAAATAGGTGTCATTATCATATTCTCTGTTACTGAATGTTTGGTTTATTGTAGATCCACGTGATCTGTAAGCTGTAATGTACAGTACTGTTAAACACTATACTCAGTCATGATATTGTTAAAATTGCACTTATTTTCTTTAGAAAGTTCAGGTTGTTCACGTTATTCACATTTTTTAGGAAGTTTGTAGATGTAAACACTTTTATAATGTCATTTCACTTTTTTTTAACTGTCACAGGGTGCTTGTGCAGGTCTTGAAAGTCTTAAAAATATAGAATTTTAAAGTTTCTGTCATAGTTGAATTTTAGAGTCTGCTCAAGCACTAATCTTGTAAGATAAGAAATACATGAGGAAGCATATAAAAAAAACGTCATATGAATTTCACGAACTGGTTGATACTGGAATGATTCACAACATGGATGATACGGGATGATAAAACAACCACAGTGGACCAAACTCTTGTACAGAAGACTAACACACCATACAAATTAATAAAAGCATTAAAAAACTTAAAATCTATTAGGATAATCTCAGCATTATATAAAGCTTTATAAATCCCGATAAGCAGACAACTCACTATGTAAAAGTGAAATGGGAAGAGAATTTGACATAGAAATTGATGATATAGATTGGCTAAACATGTGGAAATACATCATACAACTACTAGCTCTCGGACATGGAGGGAATTTGCCAGGAAAAATCTTATAAGATTTTTGTTACACCCAAGTTTAAAAGTCAACAGTTTCCAGAGGCATCAGGAATGTTGGATGAGAATGCGGGGAGATGGATGTTGGCCATTCTCATGTTTTTTGGAAATGTTTCAAAACTTTCGGAATATTGGGAAATGATCTGCAATGTCCTATGTCAAGTATTAGGATACACAATTCCAAAGAAACCTGAAATTCTTTATTTATGCAACTTTGGTGATGACACTATACGTGAATACGATAAATATTTGGTAAAGGTGATGTTGATAGCTGCAAAACAAGTGTATAACAAGGAATTGGGGGAAGATGAACGTACCATCAAAGGATCAATGGATAACTACGATCGAGGACATGTTTCTAATGGAAAAACTAACACACAGATTGAGACTACAAGAACCACAAATGAACAAAAAGTGGAAAAAATGGACATTATATAAGCCAAATAATTGATAAGACTGTGCTACCCAGACTTATTTATTTATGTTGTTGTGTTTTTTTGTTGTTGTTGTTCTTTTAAAACTAATAAAATAAGTTACAAAAACAAACAAAAAAAACCCCCAAAACATTAAAATCCAATAAAAATGAATAAATAAAACAAGTTAAAATATGAAAGCAGACGAAACAAAATGTCAACATTGCACGAGTGTTAAAATGTCTAAAGACTTTTAATTCTTTTAATGACTTGCAGAAACCCTGTAAAAAATACAAGGTCTTTGGGGAAACAATTGCAGTTTTGAAAAGTCTGGATTTAATTTGGATAAAAAGCAAGAACCCTGAGTTATTATTTTCCTGGTCAAGTCCATTTGACATCATATTGGTCTGAATGTGGCCCCTGAACTAAAGCAGTCGGACCCCCCTGCAGTTGAATATAGCCACATGCTACTTTTAGCATCTCACCCATGGTCAACCACGACCGTGACTCAACCCAGCACGAAGACCACACCCCCCTCCCGCTACCGAACCGCCCTATGAAACCCCCACATAGCGCCGAATAGTCGATACGGAACCAGGGACTGAAGCCGAAACGCTGTCTCGTAGGTGAAAGATTATTCCGCACTCAAATAGATAAAGTTGATTTTTCCTCCCAGTATTCTCACGCATATCTGGAGGCAGAGTCGGCCAAAATACAGATCTACAGAGCCTTGACTCAGTCTGTGAATGTTTTATACGCTGGCCTTACATTATTGATGTGCCTTTTATAAGTGCCATATTGAGATCCCCACTCCCTCGACAAGAATATTCCTCAGTGTCATCCATTAAGAAGCCAAAGATCTCAATTTAAATCAATTTTCATTATTGAGAGCCGCGCGTCGGTATACTGTGCAACACGCCAGGTCCGACGCGGATTCGCCGAGCCTCCGCTGACCTCATTGCTCTATAGAGCTGTTTGAAGATTAAAAGTGCTTTTTGGTCGAACATCCTGACCTCCTGTACAATATCGCTGGAGAGATTCAGGGTGGTAATATGTGCATCAATCATGTTGCTTTTAAACTACTCCCTGAGATATTCTGCCGATCCGGCTCTGATAAATGGCGACAGACTGAATGTTCTTCTGAACATATCACTTTTTTTTTTTTTTTTTTTAGGCTCTTTCTCTATTTTCTGTCTTCTCTCTCATTCTCTTTGTGTGTGTTCCTCGACTCCCCTGCCTTTTTCTGTCCCATCCCTCTCCCCTTTTTTGTCAGGTTGTGTTTATTGTGTTGTTTGTAATGCTAGATTTTGCTTCACGGCGCTGCACTCTCATTCTTTATTTATTTTATTTTTTTTAACTTTTTTTTTTTTTTTTTTTAATTTACCTCTTTGCAATGTAAACTAACACCTTGCCTTGCTGTCTTTGTCATGGAAGTGGCACTGTTCAAACCTCCCTTATATGTCCTGTCTTTTATCTTCCCAAGCTCACTATCTGGATAAGGTAGTGAAAGGTTATGGCATTTCCTCCTTCCTTCTATTTTTGCCCTCCTCCCATGTACCTCCAGCCAGCATTAACAAATCATGCACACCACACCATTGCCCCCCCCCCCCCCCTTTTTTGTACATTAGATATGCAAAACACTACACCCCCAAACGGCTCATTTTATAACTATCACCCCCCATCAACTTTTTTTTTTGCCATACTGTCACACGGTAATCTCCACTAGCACTTTCGCACTGGTGAGGTAAAGTTGTGCTGTTTTTTTTTTTTTTTTTGATGTGTTGAGTACCTTGGTTGGTGTGGGCCTTGCTCTCTCAATAGGGGGATGTCGGTTAAAGGGTCTCATAACCTGTGTCATGCATTATGGATGAGTGTGCAGCTGTGAGCAGGGCCTGATAGGTGCTGAGGCCGCATCCTCTCTAATTAAAAGAGTTCATGGTCTGGTTGGTGCAGGGCAAAACAGGGGGTGAGGCTCGGCATCCACCCTGCCTCTCCGCCTCCAGCACCCTCCTCTCTCTCTCTCTCTCTCTCTCTCTCTATCTCTGTGTCCTTGGTAATGGACACCTGTCACGAGAGCGGCTGCCAGTGGAGTCCGTCGAACACTTGCAGCCTCACGTTTGGAGTCGTTTCAGGCAGGCTTGGGCAGAGCTCAGCGGGGGCTCCTCTCTGAAAGGCCTGCCAATTAAGTTGAACGGATGCCAGCAGAGAGCGGATCTTTATTTATCCTTGTAATAAACATTCAGAGCTTACTAATCATCCGTCTCCACTGGTCTGACTACAGTTGTTTTGTCCGTTTGCTCAATAAAAGGACAGCTAACGCAGCATGTCCAGGAGGCAAGACGCTCGCTGATAGCATTAGCATTTAATAGAGAAGAAGAAAGTAAAGATGGGGTTTGTTCTTAATGGTCTTCATATTCTTAATGCCCCACAGTCTGTCCTGATGATTACATTCTTTTGAAGTAGATTCTAAGAAAACAACATTATTTCTACTGTTTACATGAAGTAAACAACACATTCATTGGTCTAAAAAGATAGTATGACAATTATGCTACGAGGCTAACAATATATAAGTATATTTTTAAAAAATAAATTATTTATGATGATGCTAAATTGAGTAGAGAGAAATTTGACTATAGCATGTAAAATAGATAGAAATTTGGGTGTGATGCAAATTTGCAACATCAGGTATAATGGTCAGTCAGTGCTGCCAAAAGTTTGTCAGTATGTATTGAATATGCCCAAACTGGTACTAGGGGAATACATATGCTACCTGGGATGATTAATTTGCTGTTAAGGGGATTTGATAAAAAAAAAAAAAAATCTTACATTTAATGTTCTTTAGCAATAGAGTTGTTTCATCTGGAGCAATAAAAAATGGAGATCTTTTACGTTTTCTTTTATTTTGTTGGAAGCATAGCATCAACAACACTTATGAAGAATTTAAAAAATGTATTTTGCAAGTGAAGAAACTGACAGTCTAATCATCCGTCTCCACTGGTCTGACTACAGTTGTTTTGTCCGTTTTGCTCAATAAAAGGACAGCTAACGCAAGCATGTCCAGGAGGCAAGACGCTCGCTGATAGCATTAGCATTTAATAGAGAAGAAGAAAGTAAAGATGGGGTTTGTTCTTAATGGTCTTCATATTCTTAATGCCCCACAGTCTGTCCTTGATGATTACATTCTTTTGAAGTAGATTCTTAGAAAACAACATTATTTCTACTGTTTACATGAAGTAAACAACACATTCATTTGGTCTAAAAAGATAGTATGACAATTATGCTACGAGGCTAACAATATATAAGTATATTTTTAAAAAATAAATTATTTATGATGATGCTAAATTGAGTAGAGAGAAATTTGACTATAGCATGTAAAATAGATAGAAATTTGGGTGTGATGCAAATTTGCAACATCAGGTATAATGGTCAGTCAGTGCTGCCAAAAGTTGTCAGTATGTATTGAATATGCTCAAACTGGTACTAGGGGAATACATATGCTACCTGGGATGATTAATTTGCTGTTAAGGGGATTTGATAAAAAAAAAAAAAAAAAAATCTTACATTTAATGTTCTTTAGCAATAGAGTTGTTTCATCTGGAGCAATAAAAAATGGAGATCTTTTACGTTTCTTTTATTTTGTTGGAAGCATAGCATCAACACACTTATGAAGAATTTAAAAAAATGTATTTTGCAAGTGAAGAAACTGACAGTCTAATCATCCGTCTCCACTGGTCTGACTACAGTTGTTTTGTCCGTTTGCTCAATAAAAGGACAGCTAACGCAAGTATGTCCAGGAGGCAAGACGCTCGCTGATAGCATTAGCATTTAATAGAGAAGAAGAAAGTAAAGATGGGGTTTGTTCTTAATGGTCTTCATATTCTTAATGCCCCACAGTCTGTCCTGATGATTACATTCTTTTGAAGTAGATTCTAAGAAAACAACATTATTTCAACTGTTTACATGAAGTAAACAACACATTCATTTGGTCTAAAAAGATAGTATGACAATTATGCTATGAGGCTAACAATATATAAGTATATTTAAAAAAAAAAATTATTTATGATGATGCTAAATTGAGTAGAGAGAAATTTGACTATAGCATGTAAAATAGATAGAAATTTGGGTGTGATGCAAATTTGCAACATCAGGTATAATGGTCAGTCAGTGCTGCCAAAAGTTTGTCAGTATGTATTGAATATGCTCAAACTGGTACTAGGGGAATACATATGCTACCTGGGATGATTAATTTGCTGTTAAGGGGATTTGATAAAAAAAAAAAAAAATCTTACATTTAATGTTCTTTAGCAATAGAGTTGTTTCATCTGGGGCAATAAAAAATGGAGATCTATTACGTTTTCTTTTATTTTGTTGGAAGCATAGCATCAAAAACACTTATGAAGAATTTTAAAAAATGTATTTTGCAAGTGAAGAAACTGACAGTCTAATCATCCGTCTCCACTGGTCTGACTACAGTTGTTTTGTCCGTTTGCTCAATAAAAGGACAGCTAACGCAAGCCTGTCCAGGAGGCAAGACGCTCGCTGATAGCATTAGCATTTAATAGAGAAGAAGAAAGTAAAGATGGGGTTTGTTCTTAATGGTCTTCATATTCTTAATGCCCCACAGTCGGCCCTGATGATTACATTCTTTTGAAGTAGATTCTAAGAAAACATTATTTCAGCTGTTTACATGAAGTAGACAACTCTTTTATTCAGTCTATAAAAATAGTATTCCCCCAATGCCTGAATTTATATCATTAGCCTCGTACCATAATTGCCTAAGTCATATTTTTTCAGTTCATAGCCAAAGACGAAAATTGAAGCAGCAGTGTTAAGAAAGCAAAATTACACATATATCACAAAAATATGACTTAGACAATTATGCTATTATGCTAATGATAGATAAGTATATTAAAAATCAATTATTTGCGTAGATGCTAAATCAAGTGGAGACAAATTTGGCTAGAGCACGTAAAATAGATTGAAATTTGGGTGTGATGCAAATTACCGACATCAGGCATAATGGGCAATAAGTGCTGCCAAAGGTTCGTCAGTATGTATCGAATATGCCCGAACTTGTATTCGGGGAATACATAAGTTACCCGGATGATTCTGTGTTAATGTAAATATGCGACATTTGCTGTTAAGTGGATTTGATAAAAAAATTTTTACATTAAATGCTCTTTAGCAGTAGAGTTGTTTCATCCGGAGCAATGAAAAATTAAGCTCTTTTATGTTTTCCTTTATTTTGTTTGAATCGTAGCATCAACAATACTAATGAATAATAATACAAAATTGTAAAAAAGAATTGCAAGTGAAGAAACTGACAGTCTAATCATCCGTCTCCACTGGTCTGACTACAGTTGTTTTGTCCGTTTGCTCAATAAAAGGACAGCTAACGCAAGCATGTCCAGGAGGCAAGACGCTCGCTGATAGCATTAGCATTTAATAGAGAAGAAGAAAGTAAAGATGGGGTTTGTTCTTAATGGTCTTCATATTCTTAATGCCCCACAGTCTGTCCCAATGATTACATTCTTTTGAAGTAGATTCTAAAAAAACTGTTTACACGAAGTAGACAACACTTTCATTCAGTCTAAAAAGATAGCATCCCCTCAAAGCCTGAATTTATATCATTAACCTTGTAGCGTAATTGCCTAAGTCATTTTTTTTTTTCACGTTTGAAAATTGAAGCAGCAGTGTTAGGAGAGTAAAATTACACAGATATCACAAAAATATGACTTAGACACTTACGCTATGAGGCTAACGATATATAAGTATAATAAAAAATCAATTATTATGTAGATGCTAAATCAAGTGGAGATAAATTTGACTATAGCTCATAAATAGATAGAAATTTGGGTATGATGCAAATTTGCGACATCAGGCATAATGGGCAGTAAGTGCTGCCAAAGGTTCGTCAGTATGTATCAAATATGCCCGTATGTTGTCGACTGGAATAACTCTTCGATAGTAGCATCTATAAAATAATCGACATACCTGAGAATAGAAAATTTGTTTAGTTACTATTATGCCAATTATGCCACTAATGTCACAAATTTGCACCATAGTTATTGTAAGTGCTATATTCAAATTAACAATCTCCTTTTAACTCTGTAAAGCCTGAACTATTAAATCATCGACAGAAAATTCCAGTTCTTTGAAAATGGAGCCTATGTTGGTCCTTCTGAACAACCCAAACATTTTTATTTCAATTATCAATTTCCATGTATGATTTTCAATTTTGTATAATATTCGATACATCGGGTCTCAATGCTCAAATGTTATTATTTTTGAACAAACAAAAACATAATATAACACAAACATGTCTAACAAATTTGTTATTCCTTTTCAAAATTGTCAAAGTTCTGCCTCCTTCCTCATTAATAACAGTCTTGTAGTGTCACTAGAAAGGCCTCTGGTGAACGAGCCCCCCCCCCCCCCGGTGGATTATGTGTGTATTACATGTATCTAATTGTATACATCAGATTTAAGAAAAAAAAAACACACTGATCATGTAGAGGGCTTCAAAACTCATGTATCAAATATGACACGTTTGGCATTAAAGGGTTAATTTAGGATCTGCGTCACAGCAACAACACAAACAATTTTTTTTTTTCCATAAGGGGTTCATGTCCTTAAGTAGTGATTCAGTTGTTTTGACGTAGATTCGGAGAAGCTCGTTGCTATAAAACGTCAGTACAGTTAAAGTGATGCGGCTTCAGATGCAGATAATGATGCGTAACTGAAGGATAATGCACAGCGAGATGGTAATTTGTGAAGTAAACCCTGACAGTGTGTTGAATCACCTAAAGCGGAGGTGGACAACACACCGACGAAGATAAACTAAGCAAAGACCACACATCGAACAGTCGAACAGAAACATGTTTTTTATTTTAGTCTGCCTTATTTTAGCCGGGAAGGGCTCGTAGAGAAACAAGAGCTATTCGCTAAGGGAGTCCTGGTTAAAACAGCAGCGGTTTGGCATAGAAAATACACAAAAGGCAACAAAAGATAGAAAAGAGCAGTGAGACCGAACAGTGGAATCTATAACTCACAGCTTTATGTGTTTGTTAATGCAATGTAGACATGTTTCTTTCATAGAATTGAGTAAAATACCATTAAAGGTTTTTAAAGAAGGGAGGGTTTTTTTTTTTACGTTTAACCCTTTCATGCATAGTGGTCACTACAGTGGACAGTTATTCTCCAGCTGTTCTCTTGTATATTCATGGGTTTTGTTGTTTTAGCTCCATATCAGCCAACACAGTGGACACTTATGCATCATCCTAAACACTGCAATTCATACCATTACTGTAACTTAGCTGTTCTTGATAAACCTGATCTGCAGTAGCATGTTTTAGTGTAAATAAATTGCTAATTGTTATTAGACTGTTTAACAGTTTTCTGGAAAAAATAGTTGTTTTTTTTTTTTTTGCATATTCTCCTGAAACCCAGCAATGCATTTTGTCCTCTGTAGGGGACAAAAGTTGGACAGTTTTACTTTAAAATGCTGTGCTTTGCAAAGGACATTCCATTGAAAAATCAATAAATAAATAAAATAATTTCAAAAATGTATCTGAAAAAACTGTTGCATTATGCAGTTTCCAATCAAGACAATTTTTTAGTGTAAAAAAGCTAAAACTGTCAATTTCCTGGGTCTCAGGAGGATATTATCTCCATGAAATGAGTGATAACTAATATTAGAGTATGATGAAATGTGAGAAACAGTAGCAATTTAGCAATTAGCGGCATAAAAATGTTTTTATTTCATAGTTTTCACACAATATATCACTTTCTGATGATGATTTTTTTAAATAAATGTTTCTTTGTTTCAAAAATTAAATGCATGGTGTCCAGCTGAATGGACATTTTGTAACTCCATGAAAAATAGGTTCATTAAAAAATCAATTGCTTTGTTTTTTTTCATGCCTAAAGAGGAATAAAAACACTCAAGACAAAAATATTGACTAAAGTTCTCATAATTCGTGCATGAAAGGGTTAATATTTTGCTATTCAGTCTAGTCCCACGGTACATAAATTACACAGGGACTTTCACCATAAACCAGTGGATCCAGTGCAATAGTGAATAATATGACAGAATAAAAGGACGGAGGTAGATGTAGGTAGTTTACCGAACACCCACATGAAAACACAACATGAAAACACATCCTGCTGATTCATGACAATGACATGACAGATTGGTTCACAATGGGCCCTTTCCCAGTTCAGTTCTCCAGCTGATTATGACTGTTTTACTTTTTATACTAGTCAGTGTTTAGTGTGGCCTTACGATAACATAACTTACAGAAACAAATATTTGTAATTACACCATAAAAGTTTAACCCTTTAACGCTCAACGTGTCATATTTGATACATGAGTTTTGAAGCCCTCTACATGATCAGTGTGATATTTTTTGTCTTGAAAAACCTGGTGTATACAATTAGATACATGCAATACACAGATAATCCACCAGGGGGGAGGAATTCGTTCACCAGTTCGTTCCAGTGACACTACAAGACTGTTATTAATGAGGAAGGAGGAAGAACTTTGGCAATTTTGAAAAGGAATTACCAGTTTGTTGGACATGTTTGTGTTATATTATGCTTTTGTTTGTTAAAAAATAATAATATTTGAGTATTGAGACCCGATGTATCAAATATGATACAAAATTGAAACTCATACATGGAAATTGATATTTGAAAAAAAAAAGAAAAAATTGGGGGGTTGTTCAGAATGGAATCCAATTTTATTTGTAAAACACTTTAAACAACCACAGTGGACCAAAGTTGTACAGAAAAATAAATAAAAACAAAATAACAGAGTAAAATACAAGAATAGATTAAAAGACATAGAACAACTTTAAAAAAAAATAAATAAATGCATTATAAAAAAGGACCAATAAAGACTCCAGTTTCAAAGGACTGGAATTTTCTGTTAGGGATTTAATAGTTCAGGCTTTACAGGGTTAAAACTGTCAAAATGAAGAGTTAATATAAAACGACTATCTGTTTATTACACTTGACTCATATCTCCAGTAAATAATAGATACTCATTTTTGATTGATTCTCACCATTTATTCATAATATTGTGCAAAGTATTCATTAAAGAATGTGACAAAATGTTATTATAAATGTATAAAATAAGTAAATAAATTACACGCTGTTGCCCATAAAGTTGGAGTAAAATATTTTTTCCTCTTCTCATGAAATGATTGTGATTATATAATTTATTCTCAGTAGATAAAGTGTTATAGGAACTCAGTATGTAATCACTGCACTTGTTCAAAGATGATTACTGAAGTGTAGAAATAGGAATAAAACGAGGAATGTGTCTGAACACAGAATTATTCCAATTTTATGGGCAACAGTGTAGATAAAGACGACGACACTTATTCACAAGTGTAGGTGTGAAACAATAATATGGTCAAAATGATCAAAATAGGTGAGCATGTTATGCACACTTTGCATTTCATGTTATAAAACGTCATATTATGTTTAACAGTTTGTATTAGGTCAGAATTTAGTCATTTGAAAAATAGTATTGCATATGAGCTAATGTTGGTGTTAATCATTCACATACGCCAAGATGCAAAAATTAACCCTTTCATGCACGAATTATGAGAACTTTAATCAAATTTTTTTCCTGAGTGTTTTTATTCCTCTTTAGGCATGAAAAAAACAATGCGCTTGAAAATTTTCTTCTGAAAAATAAATAAAAAAATAAAATTAAATTAAAAAAAAAAAAATAATAATTAAAAAAATAATAATGAAAAAAAATTCTTGTGAACCTATTTTTCATGAAGTTGCAAAAATGTCCACCCAGCTGGACACCACACGTTTAATTTTTCACGCACAGAAACATGTATTTACTGATAAATTGTGTGAAAACTATGGGGAGGGCTTGTGATTCTGGGGGTTTATGCTCAGGAGAGATCTATATAATGTTATCAACTCATGTCAGAAAAGATATGTAGTGTCTTAAAACTTTAATAAAGATATGTGTAAAAAAAAAAAAAAAAAAAAAAAAAAAAAAAAGAAGAAAAGAACAACAAAATCCATGAATATACAAGAGAACAGCTGTAGAATAGCTGTCCACTGGAGTGACCACTATGCATGAAAGGGTTAAAAAAAGATAAATAATCATTACTAACTATTGATCTTTGCGAAGTGTTTATTTATTTTAGTGCAGTTTTAATATTTTTTCTCATATATGGGTTGTTTTTAGTTGGTGTTTTTAGGATTTTTTTCCCCTGTGTTTTTATTTTGTGCTGTGCATTTTGCTATTTCGTTCTTTAACAGAATCTGGGATGTTTTTATTGAATGATAATTGATAAATCTGAATCTGAATAAGCCAGTTTTTATGTAGCACATTGGGGGGACATTTTAGAAGAATAGAATAGAATAGACTTTATTTGCCATTGCACAGATATATCGGAGTATAGGTACATTGGAATTCTTGTGCGTTTACCTGAGTCACAGAGTTAGAAAAAGACTTGAATAAAAACAGAAACAAAACCTAAACACAGCTAAAACATATAAAAACAGTTATTGCGCAGACAAAAACAAATACACATTTGTTAAATAGAGTACTGATCAGAAAAAAAGTAACAATAATAATAAGAGTACTGAAATGTAAAAACAAGTTATTGCACATTTCAATTAAAAGTACTGGGAGGTAGAGCAGGTATTTTATTGTTTTTTGCATTAAAAAATATGGTTTACGTATTTATGACAAAATGTGGTTTACAGTACAAACATGGCATTTAAAGGGTTGAAATATAGCAGTTTTTTTTTAGTATTTTGTGTTTTTTGTTTATGGCTTAAGTTGATGAAAAAGTACAAAAGTTTCAAACAAACTATATGAAAAATGTTGAGCTAACTTTAGTAATGTGCAGGTTGTGCTCTGTTGGTGTTCAGACGGACCTCTGTGGGTGGAACACCAGAGGGAAACAGTCCCAGATCTGTGGAAATGTATAATAGAATAGACAGGAACAGGTCTGACCGTCATATTCCACAGTGTTATGTTTTCATGTTAAATTTACAGTGTGTTTGAATCTGTCTTTATACATGAAAAATGCACCAGTCCAGCTGTGTTCGGGTCCTTCTATACATTCAGAAGTGTCCTGTGAGGCTTTTAGAACGTCTGTGTTGGTTGGATCAGGACTGGTGTCACTAAACTGCACATGTTGGTCTTTTTTGGGTTCTGTTTCTACTTTGTGTCTCAGACTAAATGCTCCTGTTTCTGGAACATGGCTGTGTTTTCCATCAGCTGATCTTCCTCCTTTGAAAACTCAATGCTCTGTCATTTCCCTGTTCTTCTTTTCTTCTTCTCCTCTTCCTCCTCTTCTTGTTATTATTTTCTTCTCCTCTTCTTCCCCCTCCTCCTCCTCTTCTCCTTTAATCCTTCTTTTCTTCTCCTCCTCCTCTTCTGCTTCTATTCCACTTCCACTTCTTCTTATTTTCTTCTCCTCCTCTTCTCTTCCTCTTCTTCTCCTCCTCCTCTTCTTCTCTTCCACTTCCTCTTCTTATTTTCTTCTCCTCTTCTTCTCTTCTCCTCTTCTGAATTCCTCCTCTTCTCCTCCTCCTCCACCTCTTTCTCTTCGTCTTCTTCTCCTCCTCTTCCTCTTCTTCTCCTCCTCCTCTTCTTCTTTCTTCTTCTCCTTTTCCTCCACCTCCTTCTCTACCTCTTCTTCTCCTCCTCCTCCTCTTCTTCTCCTCTTCCACTTCCTCTTCTTATTTTCTTCTTCTTCTCTTCTTCTCCTCCTCTTCTTCTTCCTCTTCTCCTCCTCCTCTTCTTTTGTCTTCTCCTTTTCCTCCACCTCTTTCTCTTCCTCTTTTTCTCCTCCTCCTCATCTTCTTCTCCTTTTCCTCTAATTCTTATTCTTTTCTTCTCCTCTTCCTCCTCCTCTTCTCCCCTTCCACTTTGTCATATTATTTTCTTCTCCTCCTCTTCCTCTTCCCCTCCTGCTCCTCCTTTTCTTTTTCTTATCCTCCACCTCTTTCTCTTCCTCTTCTTCTTCTCCTCCTCTTCTCTCTTTTCCTCTTCTTCATTCTTCTCCTCCTCCTCTTCTTCTCCTCTTCCTCTTCTTATTCATATTTTCTTCTCCTTCTCCTCTTCTTCTCTCCTTCCTCTTCTTCTTTTTTCTCCTCTTTCTCCTCCTCCACTTCTTTCTCTACCTCTACTTTTTCTTCTCCTCCTCTTCTTCTTTTCTTCTTCTCCTCCTCCTTCTCTTCTTCTTTTTTGTTTTCTTTTCTGCATCACCTCCTCTTCTTTTCTTCTTCCTAATCCTCTTCCTCCTCTTCTTCTTTACCTCTTCTTCTTCTTCTCCTTCCTCTTCTTCTTTTCTTCTTTTTCTTCACCTCCTCCTCTCCTTCTCCTTCCTCCTCTCCTTCTCCTTGCTCTTCTTCTTCTTCTTCTTCCTGTGTGATGTAAGAGTATGGAGACAGCCGCCCCGGTCTCTTTCACTGATAAAATGGGTCAGCTTAGCATTCTCTCTATCAAGGCGGCATGCTTACAACACAAACTGTGACAGTCTTGTGCGTTTGATATCTTGAGATGTTAGCCTCTGCCTCTGACTTGGTGAGGGGATGCGAATCATAAGGTACCAGATAAATGCCAAACAGCCCCGGAAAAAATGGCTGAGATAATCCTCTGATCTATGCCCTTGTAAAGACCGATCCAGAGGAAAAAAATAGAGGAAGGTTTCACCTGTCGCACTGCCCCAGCCTGATTTTTTTTTTTTTTTTTTCTCCTGTCTTTCTTTCTTTTTTTTTTTTTTTTTGGGGCTCCCCTTGGGTCACATGGCCTGGAACACAGTTAGTGCAAGCAAAGCCATCTCCTGCATTTTGTTATCGAGCTCAGCCTTATCCACTTCCTAATGTTTTCTTTTGCTTTCTGCTTGTTTTAATGGCACACACACACACTCCCCGAAGGGATAATCTTATTGATTGCTAAGAAGAGTCTGGAGACAATTTATAAAAATAAATAAATAAATAAAAATAATACTAATAATAATAATACAGGGTGGGGAAGCAAAATGTGCAATATTTTGAGGCAGGGATTGAAAGACAGTGTATGACCAATTAGTTTATTGAAAGTCATGAGAATTTATTTGCCACAAGAAAATTGACATAATAGAAAATGTTTTTATTCTATGTGTCCTCCTTCTTTCTCAATAACTGCCTTCACACGCTTCCTGAAACTTGCGCAAGTGTTCCTCAAATATTCGGGTGACAACTTCTCCCATTCTTCTTTAATAGTATCTTCCAGACTTTCTCGTAATAGTTTTGCTCATAGTCATTCTCTTCTTTCCATTATAAACAGTCTTTATGGACACTCCAACTATTTTTGAAATCTCCTTTGGTGTGACGAGTGCATTCAGCAAATCACACACTCTTTGACGTTTGCTTTCCTAATTACTCATATGGGCAAAAGTTTCTGAAAAGGTATGGATAATAGTGTTAGGTATGATTATGACATCAATATATGTTTAGTTTCAAAACAATTGACGTAGTGCCTGCTGAGAAAAAACAACTAAAGGTTCATTGTAAATTTTGCTTCCCCACCCTGTAGAATCATGTACACCTAATTTTCAGTTACCAACGCAGCTTTATTGCATTACTCTTTTTCTGCAAATGACAGTTGCAGTAGGGCTATGATTACAATGATGGTTAAATCTGAAAATCACATAAAACTGATCCAATTATCTGCAGGAATGGCAGCATATACAACACTGCTTCATTCCCCAGCTGTTGCAGCATAGATACAGCAGGCCAATCTGCTGTAGTAATGAGCGAATATTGATTTAGAAGATCCATCTTATCTGATTTTACTGCAAAGGGATATTAGAAGCTTCACAAAAGGTGTATCAAATTAATCAGCTTTAGCCGGGTGCTGTTACAGTTGCCCTCGTCCTCGTTTAAAGATACAAGATGGAGCATATGTCAAGAAATCTGCGCATTTTATTTATATGAACAGGTTGTAATATATATATATAAAAATGAGGATCTCTTAGTTAAACACTGACTTTAACAATCAAACATACCCAAAAAGGTGCAATATGTAACATTTAGCTAGTGTAGCAGTGTAGCTCTTGGCTAGTTTTGCACATTGTTGCTGCTGTAGAGGAGCAGAAGAGCGGTAGCACACCAAGTGTAGTAAGTTTTACCGAAGATCTCTGTGGAGAAATCAGTGTATAAGCTTGTTATGAATCGACAGTTAGCTTAGAAATACAGTTAGCTAACAGCTAGCATAGACTCACACACTAATGTTATACAAGCGCACACACATTTCACATATTGAACCTTTAAAACAGGGGTGTCAAACTTATTTTTATCTCAGGGGCCACATGCTACAATTTGATCTCAAGTGTTCCGGACAAATAAAAAATAACATAATAACCTATAAATAATAACTCCACATTTTTCTTAGAATTTTAACAATATTATGGCTCAGCTTCTCATTTACACATGTGCATTATAACGTACAGAACACACTGGCTCTATAAAAGGCATAACACATTTAATAACAGGAATATTGCTATTAAAATTCTAGTTATTTTTCTTCAATTTCAGATTCATGGTTGTTTAGAATATCCACATTTTTTGTTTGTAAATGTTGACTCGTTCATTGTGTGATTTTACCTTTTTTTCACGGTAAATCAAAGACAAGAAAAATTTGGAGCTGTCTTTATTTATAGGTGATTATGTTGTTATTGTACTTGTCCGATTCACTTGAGGTCACATTGGTTTGTATGTGGCCCTTTAACTAAAATGAGTTTGACACCTTGACTGTTAATCTCGTCAGTGTAATTTTTACACTTTACAAATTCATCCCATAGGCCAGGTTGGACCCTTTGGCGGGCCAGTTTTGGCCTGCGTACTGCATGTTTGACACCCCTGCTTTAAGACCAACATCATTAACAACCCGAAATTACAACAAACAGGTGCTATTTCCAGTGCTTCAGTAACTGAGTTTTTTTTTTAATGTTTTAATTTGTCCTAACGTTACACTGTGTAAACCTGTAACTCCATTGAAGCTCATTTGCTATTCTGTGCCGACCTTTGTTTTTGTCCTTTTTTGTTACACAGAGGGCTGTCCTGGTTTGTGCAATGGAAATGGTAGGTGCACTCTGGGTAACAATGGCTGGTACTGTGTGTGCCAGCTGGGCTGGAGGGGCACTGGCTGTGACACCTCCATGGAAACTGCCTGCAGTGATGTCAAGGACAACGATGGAGGTAAAATCACAAACAACAAACCGCAGTGCCTTCTGACACATCTCAAGCAGCAACAAGGACTCTTAACTAAACATGATTTGACTATAGATTCAACCACTAGCCAGATTTCCTCTCACCAGACTTAGCTGTACAGTTTCATCATATGCAGGTGAGGCTGACGAACAGCTTTCAGTGCGTCACCTGGACAACAGGTTTTTATTTAAAAAAAAAAAAGCAGAGTCGCTGGCCTTAGGGCCTGAGTATGTGCCGGCCCCAGGAGTAGGATCCTGCTCTGCCCTCTAACTAGCCTCGAGCAGAGCCATGCACACACACAGAGCCGGCCAGGGGGGCTGCACCACTACTGAGGCCAAGTGGGAGACGTGACTTCCTTTCTACCAGACCTCATTCTGGGCTCCAGCTATGCGCTAGCATCCCTTATTTATGCAGGGGCTGTTTGTCTCGCCATCACTGTGCAGGGACCACAAAGCTCTCAATGGCAAAGACGGGGTGCTGCTGGGGATTTGACTGACTCCTGACAGCAGGGTTTATTTTTATCACCCATCTGGCCAGATAGGTCCCTGAAAGCAAAGGGTAGGGAGTCCAATGACCCACTTCAGCAAAGTAAAATGCATCGCACAGCAGCTCTTTCTCTGTTGCATTATTTCACCTAAATTACAGACTGAAAACCTTGAGCAGAGCAAGAGGTGTTCAAGTGTTTTCCAGAACAAGATGTGCATCTAGGGGTGGTCATGTCGACCAAAAGACCACACCACAATGTTTCAGCTGCAAAAACAGCCAAAAGATTTATTGGTTAAACCCAATACTTCATTAATGATACCTCTACCTCTGCATTGTTGGTATTAAAATAAGGATTAATGTAAGTGTTTTTTGGGTAATTGAAATAAAGAGAGAATGAGTATCTTAGTTACATAATGCAAAAAATTATATTGTCCCTGAATCTTCTGTCGACATGAATATAAATGTGTAGAGACATATTTACAGCTTGGCATGTTATACTTAGCTCTCAAACTATTGTGATGTTTACTGCCAGGTGTTGATTCACCAAACTGTTCTTAGCCATGATGCTGCAAGTGCATCACAATAAGGAAGAAAGACAGAAACACGTACCTCAATTTGTCGAGGAGCCATATTTAAGGATGCACAGCTCTACTGGGTCACTGCAGATCCATGTTATTAAATACAATGGAAAATATTGTCAGAGATTTTCAATGAAACTACTTTATGCGTCTCCATCTGTAACATCTGAGGTACTTCTACTAGAGAGAGGTACAAAACAAATATCCTCCTCTGTCTCGTTTTGTATTTGATTTGAATATAAAACGTTTATTTGAGACTCTGTATTACACGATCAGGCGAGGAGCGTTTATGCAAATACCATAATGCATAAAATGACACTGTATGCAGATGATGTACTTCTATTTATAAATGATCCATCCAAGTCTATACCAGCTTTAATGACTTAATAGTAATTTACTGCAACATGGGATACTAGACACCTGTAAGATTGATCACAATAACATATCAGATTACCCACCTTTTAGTGAATATTTTTAAGTCATGCAGTTAAACACAAACGCAGTCAGCAGAGCTTAAAGGACCTGAATACATAACACTAGAATATATTCATAGTGTTTTTGAGTGTGTGTTCAGGCTGTTGTTTAATATGAAAGGGTGTGTGATTGTTTGACCTTGTCAGACGGCCTGGTGGACTGCATGGATCCAGACTGCTGTCTCCAGGCGACCTGTCACACCACCTCCCTTTGCGTGGGCTCCCCGGACCCCCTGGACATCATCCAGGAGACACAGATGTCCTCTACACACAGCAACCTGCAGACGTTCTACGACCGAGTGCGCTTTCTGGTGGGCAGGGACAGCACCCACATCATTCCAGGAGCGAACCCCTTCGACGGAAGGTGAGTGGCATGTGAACTGCTCCCACTAGACAGCCCATAATATAACAGTCTGTAACCACACAGCTGCAGCAGTAGAAGTACTGGGAGGAGAGTTCTGACATTTACATCACATTCAGTGTCATTTGTAGTAGTAGTAGTAGTAGTTTATTTGGTTGTTAATTACTTTAAACAACAAACAAAAACAACATATCCATTGTTCCAAATACAATGTGATCAAAAGGGTTTAGGCTGAAGTTAAGACTTATTTTGCCTAACCTTATTTACAATTAACACAATGTTTCCACATGAAAAAAACTAACAACAAATTTTTCACTGTTATCATTGCTAAATGTACAACAGAAGACAATACATATTCAGTTTAAGGTAAATCATGTCCTTATCTCAACTACCAATATTTGTCTTAGATTAATCAGTTTCTTGCAGGATTATATGCATTTCTTTCAAATGGTTTTACATTTTATTTCAACACCTCAGTTGACCTGGGTTTAATAGGCGGAATCCATGTATCATTCGTTCGTTGCATATTCAGTTGAGAATCCACAATCGGAAAAAGAAAAAAGACTTGTTATTTCACTATTCATGTACAGATTCATTCTTTCGATTGTCAAATTAAAAATGGGAAATAAGCAAATGGACCAAATGTCAGGTTTCATGCTGACATTTTTGATATCCGATTTGGTATGACCCGGAAGTTACTGACCTCTTCCTGTGTTACGCAAAGTGGCTTCTAATTTAATTAATTTAATTCAATTTATTGGCATTACATGTATATACATGAAACAAATCAGTAGTCAAGACCAGCAATGTACATCACAAAAATTCCTATAAAATTAGTCCTATATTAAAACAATAACAGTAAAACCTGATAATAAATAATGAATAAATAATGCAGTGCAAGATTAAATTTCTACATAGATTGGCTACCATGGCTGCACTGTGTTAGACAAAACAACAATATATACAGGGTGGGGAAGCAAAATTTACAATGAACATTTAGTTGTTTTTTCTCAGCAGGCACTACGTCAATTGTTTTGAAACCAAACATATATTGATGTCATAATCATACCTAACACTATTATCCATACCTTTTCAGAAACTTTTGCCCATATGAGTAATCAGGAAAGCAAACGTCAAAGAGTGTGTGATTTGCTGAATGCACTCGTCACACCAAAGGAGATTTCAAAAATAGTTGGAGTGTCCATAAAGACTGTTTATAATGGAAAGAAGAGAATGACTATGAGCAAAACTATTACGAGAAAGTCTGGAAGTGGAGGAAGCAACAAAAAACGTACCAAAGCTTTTATTAAAGCTCTCAAATCCAAATCCTAAAGGATCCAACCAAATCTATGAGAAAAATGGCAATTGAACTTGAGGTAGACAACAAGACCTGTTAGAAATGCAGTAAAATATGATTTGAAGTTAAAATCTTACACAAGAACACCAAAACACTTGTTGACAACAGCAACAAATCCAACTTTAGCAATTTTTGGGAATCATGTTTATGGCCGCCTTCTAGCCCAGATTTAAACCCTCTGGATTCTGCTATTTGGGGCGTTTTAGAACATGCTACCAATAGAACATCACACAGCAATGTCGACTTTCTTAAAGATACTATTAAAGAAGAATGGGAGAAGTTGTCACCCGAATATTTGAGGAACACTTGCGCAAGTTTCAGGAAGCGTGTGAAGGTAGTTATTGAGAAAGAAGGAGGACACATAGAATAAAACATTTTCTATTATGTCAATTTTCTTGTGGCAAATAAATTCTCATGACTTTCAATAAACTAATTGGTCATACACTGTCTTTCAATCCCTGCCTCAAAATATTGTAAATTTTGCTTCCCCACCCTGTACCTGGAAGATCCTGACCACTTTTTCAGTTGTCATGTTGTCCTCCTTGAGAGTAACGCGTTTGCTGCCTCTAAATAACACAAAATTCTCCAGTACTGCAGAATGCATTAGGCAGAATACTAGCAAACCCACAACTGTCCAGCTCAACACACGAAGTAGTCAGTAACTTCCGGGTCATACCAAATCGGAAATCAAAATTGTCAACATGAAGCCCAACATTTGGTCTATTTGCTTCTTTCCAGTTTTTTATTTGTGTGTACAGTCGAAAGAATGAAAAACAACTCGTTTTTGGATTTTTGACTTGTACATGAATAATGAAATAAGTCATTTTTTCATTTTCCGATTGTGGATTCTCAACTGAAGATGAAAAGAATGAATGATACGCAGATTAGCCTGCAATGGGCTTTGATACTTTTATAACGAAACTGGTTATTGGCGTATAATAACATACATGAAAACACTGCTTCGCATTAATTAAAACGATTCCACAGTCTGATTTGTCCCACCAGTTTCCTAATGATCCGATGTGAAATTATTTTTTACATTTAATCATTATACTAACAACACATCCAGTCTGTGTAAAATCAGGATTAATGCACAGTCTGAACTCATTTAACATCTTTGTTTACTGTATTTCCCCCACAGCAGAAGAAATACATGTTACACAAACCTCTACAGGTTAATGTGGACTAAACAAACATTTTTACTGCTTATACGCACTTCCATACACCCACTAGACTGTCAACATTAAGGTTAAAAGGTAAGGTTGAAAAGGTTAACTGACTTATTATCCCCTTGGAGAAATCCACTAGCTGCATTTTATTCATGCAAATACACACACAGCACCTAGCATTAGGATTAGCAATTAGCATTAGCACATGGTACAGTGAGCTGCCATTGAAAGAGCTCAGGGACCAACTCCAGATCAGTGCCGTGGTCAGGGGCAGCGACAGGAGAATTAACCCATATAAACCTGTTTCTAATGATGTTTTAATGGAGGAAACCTGCACAGCATGGAGAAAATTAAAGCTCAAAACTACCCATGATGCAATGCTGTCTTTAAAATACTGCATTTACATCTGTGCTGGCCCATTTAAAATGCATATTAGCAGAAAATGAAAGTTTAAACATCTCTATTAATCAAAATGTAGAGTATACACAAACAAATGCAAGTTTTTTTTAATCTATTTTTATATTTATATATTGATAAGTTGTGGTAAAATGGTTTTATTTTCTGTTGTACATAGACATTAACCCATAAAGACCCAAAATCGTCAATTGAGCTAAAATGTTTAATAATTGCTCATCCATTAATCCTATCAATACATGTAAATAATTGGTGTAAAATACAGTTTGTCATATTTTCATGGTCATCAGATATCCATTTGGATGTTCAGAGGCTCTGTAATTACCTATGGAAACACTGTCATGTTCTACAACATTGACTCACCAGTAAAATTCATGGAGTTGGATCAACGACAGTGGATGGAGACACTTGATTTATGTCCAGTTAATGATATATTTTACTGAAATTGTCACTTTTTCTTAGGTTTTCTCAGTTTTTAATGTAACCCTCAACTTTACTCTGAGCTTTTATGAACATCTATATGATCAGTGAATTGAATATAGGAAAATACCTGATTTGTACTTAAAAATGCAAAATACAGAGCATAATATCTGAAAAAAAATTGTGATAAATAACTCAAGAAAGGTTAAAAATACAGGGAAAATGTATTTGGGAAATGGCACAAAATCAGCTCTCTCTCTCTCTCAAAATGTACAACTAATAACTCAAACCTAGCTTTCTAAACTATAAATTGTGCTCAAAAGTAGTTGTTAAATGGCTTTTAGTTGCTTTAAATGCACTCTGAAGTCAAAGTTCTATTTTACCAGATGTGTTCAAGTCTGCAGCAACTGGTGGTTACCATGGTGAAGTAAAGGTGGTAGAAAGATGTTTATTAGCAAGATTTAGCACAGATGGGACCCTGAGTGTGTTAAATATGGATTTACAAGCACCGGCAGTAGAGAAGAGACTGAACCTCAAGTGTGTGACATGTCAGAACTAAAATAGTTCAACTGAAATGTCACTGAGAACCAGAAGTCACACTGTTTTCACTTAATGTGTGTTAAAATTAAGTGGTTTTGTGTTTCTTACATATTCTGTGCAAACTCAGTTATGCAGTAATGATGTTCACTTAGGTTGATTATTAGTTACATCTACTGATCTAAACTGTTTAATACCTGTTGATCCACTAATCCTATCAATACATGGAAATAATTGGTGTAAAATACAGTTTGTTGTCTTTTCATTGTCATCAGATATAACCCATTTGGACGTTCAGAGGCTTTGTAGTTACCATCTTCTACAACATTGATTCACCAGTAAAACCCATGGAGTTGGATCAATGACTGATCATAGACATTTGTTTTGACACTCAGTTAATGACATATTTTGCTGAAAAAGTAGCTTTTTCTTCAATAAATATATAAAAATACTGGATTTTCCCTGTAAAATACAAAATGTATAGGATAATATTATAATAAATTGTGATGAATAAGGTTAAAGGTAGAGAGAAAAAATCAAAAGGTAGTTGTAGCTGTTTAAACATTAAATAATTCAGGTAAAACACAGTTTATCATTTTTTTCATGGTCATCAGATATGACCCATTTGGATGTTCAGAAGCTTCATTGTTACCGTGGAAACACGGTCATCTTCTACAACATTGATTCACCAGTAAAGCCCATGGAGTTGAACCAATGACAGTGGATGGAGAGACTTGTTTATGTTCAATTAATGAGAGATTGGACCGAAAAAATAACTTCTTCATCAATTTTCTCAGTTTTTGATATAATAACCCTTAACTTAAATTTGAGCTTTTATGAACATCTACATGATCAGTGAATTAAATGTAGGGAAATACCAGATTTTTACAAAAAAAAAATTCTAGTAATGGATAAAAGTAATTTTTAAAAAAAACAAAAAACAACTTGCACATTAAAAATATATGGTGAGTTGAGAGACAATCACAATACATAAAAGACAAACTGTGAAGCTGAAACTGAGGCACTGTGGTTCTGTTTATCTTTCAAATGTTCATTGTGGTCAGTTTCAGATGCTGCAGCTCTTTCATAATTCATAGTTTGAGTTCTTGTTTGTTCAGTGTTAATTGTCAGCCTTGTAAATCCAAGCTGGACTGACTGTACATATCCTGAGCAAGAAAATAAATTTCTCACTTTGTGCAGTAATCTACACCTGGCTTTTCTGCCTCCATCCATAAAATATACGTTATATAGACTAAATGTCATCTAAAATTAACGTTTATTTGCAACATAGTATAGCAAACTATTATACGATCAAAAACAAATTAATTTTAGCAAAAAAAAAAAAAAGTCTCAGTTTGAGTGTCTGGGGTCGCCAGAAATGTGTGATGTTAAAATGGGGTCATGAGACAAAAAAGGTTGGGAACCACTTTTTTATTTACATAAAGCTTGAAATATAAAATAATGCCAAAGTATCTTTTTTTTATCAGCTGACATTTAGAGGGTTAGGACACTCCTCTGCATTGAAAGTATCTTATATATTCAGCTAGTTTTTATCTCATTGGGGATCTCTGTAAACATCTAATATTTGGAAACTTAAATGTTTTATAAAATATTTTTTTGGTTGCAGGACAGCCTTTTGCGCTAATTAGCTACATTATATAGCCTAAATGTCATCTAACATTAATATTTATTTGTAACATAGTATAGTAAACTATTACATGATCAAAAACAGATTCATTTAGCAAAAAAAAGTCCCCGTTGTGAATGTCAAGGGTCAAAATTTGTGATGTTAAAATGGGGTGACGAGACAAAAAAGGCTGGAAACCACTTTTTTATTTACATAAAGCTTGAAATATAAAATAATGCCAAAGTGTCTTTTTTTATCAGCTGACATTTAGAGGGTTAGGACACTCCTCTGCATTGAAAGTATCTTATATATTCAGCTAGTTATTATCTCAATGGGGATCTCTGTAAACATCTAATATTTGCATACTTAAATACATTATAAAGTAGTTTTTTGGTTGCTGGACAGCCTTTTGCGCTAATTAGCTACATTATATAGCCTAAATGTCGTCTAACATTAACATTTATTTGTAACATAGTATAATAAACTATTACATGATCAAAAACAGATTAATTTTAGCAAAAAAAAGTCCCCGTTGTGAATGTCTTGGGTCGAATTTTGTGACATTAAAATGGGGTCATGAGACAAAAAGGTTGGAAACCACTGTTTTATTTACATAAAGCTTGAAATATAAAATAATGCCAAAGTGTCTTTTTTTTTATCAGCTGACATTTAGAGGGTTAGGACACTCGTCTGCAATGAAAGTATCTTATATATTCAGCTAGTTGTTATCTCAATGGGGATCTTAGTAAACATTTAATATTTGCATACTTAAATGCTTTATAAATTTGTTTTTTGTAGGCCTGTAACGGTACATGTAGCGAACCAAACCGTTTCGGTACACACCTGTTCGGTTCGGTACACAGCTGTACCGAAACGGCACAGTATGATGAGAAAAAGAAAAAGGAACGAAAGACGTTGTTTGATGTGGAACTTTAAATCCGCGCAAGTTTCACACAGACATATTGAAGGACGCGCACATTGACCCAAATACCAAATAGCAGCTGATATAAGGTGGAAAAAAAAAACAACAATATGATGTGAACCTGGAAGGAAGAGACTGAAGACCCTCCACCATCAGTACAGTCCAGTTTGGATCAGTTCAGGTTCAGGTGAAAGTCAACAACGAGGAAAGAGACGTTAATAAGACGGACGTTGTTTGGCCCCTAGGAACTACGGTAGTTCTAAAACACACTAGCGCTCTCTCTCTCTCTCTCTCTCTCTCTCTCTCTCTCTCTCTCTCTCTCTCTCTCTCTCTCTCTCTCTCTCTCTCAGCATACTGTATAACAGAGGAATAGAACTCGGAGTTAGCCGTTGAAAGTATATAAAAATAAAGTTTCACTTTCGTTTCATGCCAGCGTTAGTTATGTTAGTTATGGACCGGACCGCACCACCCCCACCCGGCTCCGGCCAAAAAAACAACAAACAAACCATCCCCCAGACAAATCGCACATTGCACGGGCGTGCGCACACACACACACGCACACACAAGTACACAAAGTGTCCTAAACAATTTGTTCTCTGTCCTAAAATAAATAATTTGGTTCAGTTTGTTGTCAATGTTTCTCTTCAGTTTGTTCAAACAGAATACCAGTTTACCCTCCTGTTAATGTTGCACTTCATGCAGAATTTTTTTTTGTTGATAATTTTATGAAGAATATGAACTGACTGAACTTTGATTAGATTTTTTTGTTTGTTTGTTCAAAACTACCTTTCAGGGAAAAGTGCAATACTAATGTTTAAAATACATTTAGTAATATTAAGAATTTATTTTGTTTTCTATTTGATTTATAGCAGCAGAATTATATTATTCCTGTTTTCCTATATTCTATTGTGTCCAAAATTGGGGCAAAAATGTTCAAAAATTCATAAATGTATTAAAGACATTTTGAGGGGTTTTCTTTCTTCCCGTACCGAACCGAAAAAAAACGAACCGAACCGAAAATTTTGTGTATCGTTACAGGCCTAGTTTTTTGGTCGTGGGACAGCCTTTTGCATAAATTGGCTGCATTATACAGATTATATAGAAATTAACATTTATTTGCAACATAGTATCGTAAACTATTACATGATCAAAAACAGATTAATTTTAGCAAAAAAAAAAAAAAAAAAATCTCTGTTGTGAATGTCTGGGGTCAAAATTTGTGATGTTTAAAATGGGGTCACCAGCCAAAAAAGCTTGGAAACCACTGCATTAATAGTCGAGTTTTCTGTCATTCTCAGCCTGTGGAAGCGTACAGTCTTTGTTTCTGCTCTCACCGACTTAAACGTATGTAAAAGATTTGCCAGTCGTCTGCGTGAGGCGGGGGAGGCGGCTATCACAAATCGAGGCGAAAATAGAAAGGGACTGGTGGCGTGCAGAGCTGCAAGGATGATGGACAGATGATGATGGACAAACATAGAATGTGGCAAAAAGCAAGTAGCGTTCCCTGGCACGAAAGCCATCTCATATTCATGTATTGTGATTACTTTTACTGTAATCCATCTGAGGCCCTCTCCCAGCGGCAGAGCTCACGACACCCCAGCCACGGAATCTGAGACGCTTTCATGTCGGCCAAGATGGCTGTCAAAGTCCCATAAGATTCCCGTGCCTCTTTCCCTTTGTCTCCTTCTCTTTTCATCTTTAAACGCTTGTGAGTCTGTGTCACCTTATTTGCATCCCACTTGCTTATGGATCTCTCTCATCTTGGCTTATTACACTCCTGCGAAACAAACAGCAGCAATAGTCAGCACCAAAAAAAAAAAAAAAAAAAAAGCCTGTGAGAAACATTTCAAATTGTTCTTCTTGGTAAAATAATAAATAGATAAACAATGTAAAAAAAAAAAAAAGAGAAGTAGCTGGAAAATCAAACAAAATTCACAGCGTGGAATTGATGTTTCCAGCATTTTTACCTTCTTTTTAAGATGATGACAGAAGGTTGGTGGTTTGAGGCGTCACTATTTTTAGTTCATCAAGAGTTGTTTTTTCTCAAGCGCAGAAATTGTTTCAAACGGATATGAAATCACGTTCACGCTAAAGATCATTTTCTTAATTTGAGGTGTAGGAAATAAGCTTTTTGGCCACCTAATGTTTTTCCATCTTATCTCACAGACCGCAACAAATGTTTTTTATTTTTTATTTTCTTTTATGTATTAGTGTATTTGGAAGGGTTATTTCGGTGTTGAACATCAGATGTAAGCGTGTCGGATTATAGCGAAAATGCTCATCACTATTAAAACTTAGAATAGAAGAAGAAAGAGCAACATATTAAAATACTAGACGTCCATATTCAGTCCTTACTAATATCTTCCACTGATCAAACGTCCACGTCTGTCATTATTAACCCTTTATAGTTCACTCATTGTGACCAACGTGGGACCTTTATAAAATTCAGTATCCTATCGATTTGTCAGAGTAAGGGTGGAAGGGGGGGTTGCAGTCCACAACTAACATAACTAATGCTGACATGAAGTGAAAGTGAAACTTAACATGCTTCTATGCCTCTATTATACAGCAGATCTTACATGAAATTTTCACAATTTCTAACCTGTATCCACTGCCCCCCCCCCCCCCCCCCAGAAATGCTGGGCCCCATGAATTTGTCATGTTTACCCCCCCTTTATGGCACCCCAGATTGGAGGAAATAACAAGATTTTTATTTTTAGTTTACTGAAATTTTTCAAAAATTTTTTTTATTGTCATGTAGAAAATCAAGGTCAATGAAGTTACCATATATGGTTCCTTACCTGTAAGTGACAAAGCAATAAATAAATGCTTCAAAAATACAAGAAGTAAATATTTAAAAAAAATAGAAGAAAAGCACATAAAAGGTGAAAGGAACATGTATTTTAGAACAGAGGTGGTGTGTGGGGGTGGAAGCCCCCCTCCCCCCGCACAAGTCGCAAGTTTGTTTTCGGGGGTTGTCAATGATAAAGTGAAGGGGGCTCACTTTCACTTTCTCGCAGCTTTATCTACAGAGCTGTTTAACCCACCACATCCTCCATATACAGGTCCGTTGCGTTACTTTTAGAATTACGCCAAATTACCAAAAATAGTCACTTGCCGGATAAAGGGTTAATAAATACAAATCAATGCGAGCGACTTAAACCATCGTCGGAGTCACACGGCAGCTGTTTTTGAACTTTTGGCAGTAGCAGTTACAGCTGATACTCTAGAAAAGCACTTGTAACAGCCGTCACTATCTTGTAATGCATGCGGAAATGACCAAAAATAGTCACTTGCTGGATAAAGGGTTAATAAATACAAATCTATGTGAGTGACTTAAAATGTCGTCAGAGTCGCACGGCAGCTGTTTTTGAACTTTTGGCGGTAGTAGTTACAGCCAATACTCGAGAACACCACTTGTAAGAGCTGCCACTATCTTGTAATTTATGCGGAAATGACCAAAAATAGTCACTTGCTTGATATAAGGTTAATAAATACAAATCTATGCAAGCGACTTAAACTGTCGTCGGAGTCGCACGGCGGCTGTTTTTGAACTTTTGGCGGTAGTAGTTACAGCCGATACTCAAGAAAAGCACTTGTAACAGCCATCACCATCTTGTAAATTACGCGGAAATGACCAAAAATAGTCATTTGCTCAATAAGGCTTAATATACACAAATCTATGTGAGCAACTTAAACTGTCATCGGAGTCACACGGCGGCTGTTTTTTGAACTTTTGGTGGTAGTAGTTATAGCCGATACTTGAGAAAAGCACTTGTAACAGCCTGTCACTATCTTGTAATGTATGCGGAAATGACCCAAAAATACTCACTTGCTCGATATAAGGTTAATAAATACAAATCTATGCGAGCGATCTTAAAACTGTTGTCGGAGTCACACGGCAGCTGTTTTTGAACTTTTGGCGGTAGTAGTTACAGCCAATACTCAAGAAGAGCACTTGTAACAGCCGTCACTATCTTGTAATGTATGCGGAAATGACCAAAATAGTCACTTGCTCGATATAAGGTTAATAAATACAAATCTATGTGAGTGACTTAAACTGTTGTCGGAGTCGCATGGCGGCTGTTTTGAACTTTTGGCGGAAGTAGTTACAGCCGATACTCGAGAAAAGCACTTGTAACAGCCATCACCATCTTGTAAATTATGTGGAAATGACCAAAAATAGTCACTTGCTCAATAAAGGCTTAATATACACAAATCTATGTGAGCAACTTAAACTGTCATCGGAGTCGCATGGCGGCTGTTTTGAACTTTTGGCGGTAGTAGTTACAGCCGATACTTGAGAAAAGCACTTGTAAACAGCTGTCACTATCTTGTAATGTATGTGGAAATGACCAAAAATGGTCACTAGCTCGATATAAGGTTAATAATACAAATCTATGCAAGCGACTTAAACTGTTGTTGGAGTCGCACGGCGGCTGTTTTTTGAACTTTTGGCAGTAGTAGTTACAGCCATACTTGAGAAAAGCCTTGTAACAGCCGTCACTATCTGTAAGGTATGTGGAAATGACCAAAAATGGTCACTAGCTCGATATAAGGTTAATAAATACAAATCTATGTGAGTGACTTAAAATGTCGTCAGAGTCGCACGGCAGCTGTTTTTGAACTTTTGGCGGTAGTAGTTACAGCCAATACTCGAGAACACCACTTGTAAGAGCTGCCACTATCTTGTAATTTATGCGGAAATGACCAAAAATAGTCACTTGCTTGATATAAGGTTAATAAATACAAATCTATGCAAGCGACTTAAACTGTCGTCGGAGTCGCACGGCGGCTGTTTTTGAACTTTTGGCGGTAGTAGTTACAGCCGATACTCAAGAAAAGCACTTGTAACAGCCATCACCATCTTGTAAATTACGCGGAAATGACCAAAAATAGTCATTTGCTCAATAAAGGCTTAATATACACAAATCTATGTGAGCAACTTAAACTGTCATCGGAGTCACACGGCGGCTGTTTTTGAACTTTTGGTGGTAGTAGTTATAGCCGATACTTGAAGAAAGCACTTGTAACAGCCGTCACTATCTTGTAATGTATGCGGAAATGACCAAAAATACTCACTTGCTCGATATAAGGTTAATAAATACAAATCTATGTCGAGCGACCTTAAACTGTTGTCGGAGTCGCATGGCGGCTGTTTTTGAACTTTTGGCGGAAGTAGTTACAGCCGATACTCGAGAAAAGCACTTGTAACAGCCATCACCATCTTGTAAATTATGTGGAAATGACCAAAATAGTCACTTGCTCAATAAAGGCTTAATATACACAAATCTATGTGAGCAACTTAAACTGTCATCGGAGTCGCATGGCGGCTGTTTTTGAACTTTTGGCGGTAGTAGTTACAGCCGATACTTGAGAAAAGCACTTGTAACAGCTGTCACTATCTTGTAATGTATGTGGAAATGACCAAAAATGGTCACTAGCTCGATATAAGGTTAATAAATACAAATCTATGCAAGCGACTTAAACTGTTGTTGGAGTCGCACGGCGGCTGTTTTTGAACTTTTGGCAGTAGTAGGTTACAGCCAATACTTGAGAAAAGCACTTGTAACAGCCGTCACTATCTTGTAAGGTATGTGGAAATGACCAAAAATGGTCACTAGCTCGATATAAGGTTAATAAATACAAATCTATGCGATGCGACTTAAACTGTCGTCGGAGTCGCAGCGGCGGCTGTTTTTGAACTTTTGGCGGTAGTAGTTACAGCCAATACTTGAGAAAAGCACTGTAACAGCCATCACCATCTTGTAAATTACGCGGAAATGACCAAAAATAGGTCCACTTGCTCATAAAGGCTTAAATATACACAAATCTATGTGAGCAACTTACACTGTCATCGGAGTCGCATGGCGGCTGTTTTGAACTTTTGGTGGGAGTAGTTACAGCTGATACTCCAGAAAAGCACTTGTAACAGCTGTCACTATCTTGTAATGTATGCGGAAATGACCAAAAATAGTCACTAGCTTGATATAAGGTTAATAAATACAATCTATGCGAGCAACTTAAACTGTTGTCGGAGTCACACGGCGGCTGTTTTTGAACTTTTGGCGGTAGTAGTTACAGCCGATACTTGAGAAAAGCACTTGTAACAGCCGTCACTACTTGTAAATTATGCGGAAATGACCAAAAATAGTCACTTGCTGGATAAAGGCTTAATAAACACAAATCTATGTGAGCAACTTAAACTGTCATCGGAGTCGCACGGCGGCTGTTTTTGAACTTTTGGCGGCAGTAGTTTACAGCTGATACTCCAGAAAAGCACTTGTAACAGCTGTCACTATCTTGTAATGTATGTGGAAATGACCAAAAATGGTCACTAGCTCGATATAAGGTTAATAAATACAAATCTATGCGAGCGACTTAAACTGTTGTTGGAGTCGCACGGTGGCTGTTTTTGAACTTTTGGCGGTAGTAGTTACAGCCGATACTTGAGGAAAAGCACTTGTAACAGCCGTCACTATCTTGTAAATTACGCGGAAATGACCAAAAATAGTCACTTGCTGGATAAAGGCTTAATAAACACAATCTATGTGAGCAACTTAAACTGTCATCGGAGTCGCACGGCGGCTGTTTTTGAAATTTTGGCAGCAGTAGTTACAGCTGATACTCCAGAAAAGCACTTGTAACAGCTGTCACTATCTTGTAATTTATGTGGAAATGACCAAAAATGGTCACTAGCTCGATATAAGGTTAATAAATACAAATCTATGCGAGCGACTAAACTGTCGTCGGAGTCGCACGGCGGCTGTTTTTGAACTTTGGCGGTAGTAGTTACAGCCGATACTTGAGAAAAGCACTTGTAACAGCCGTCACTATCTTGTAAATTACGCGGAAATGACCAAAAATAGTCACTTGCTGGATAAAGGCTTAATAAACACAAATCTATGTGAGCAACTTAAACTGTCATCGGAGTCGCACGGCGGCTGTTTTTGAACTTTTGGCAGCAGTAGTTACAGCTGATACTCCAGAAAAGCACTTGTAACAGCTGTCACTATCTTGTAATGTATGTGGAAATGACCAAAAATGGTCACTAGCTCGATATAAGGTTAATAAATACAAATCTATGCGAGTGACCTTAAACTGTCGTCGGAGTCGCACGGCGGCTGTTTTTGAACTTTTGGCGGTAGTAGTTACAGCCGATACTTGAGAAAAGCACTTGTAACAGCCATCACCATCTTGTAAATTACGCAGAAATGACCAAAAATAGTCACTTGCTCAATAAAGGCTTAATATACACAAATCTATGTGAGCAACTTAAACTGTCATCGGAGTCCGCATGGCGGCTGTTTTTTGAACTTTGGCGGTAGTAGTTACAGCCGATACTTGAGAAAGCACTTGTAACAGCCGTCCATATCTTGTAAATTACGCGGAAATGACCAAAAAGAGTCACTTGCTGGATAAGGCTTAATAAAACACAAATCTATGTGAGCAACTTAAACTGTCATCGGAGTCGCACGGCGGGCTGTTTTTGAACTTTTGGCGGCAGTAGTTACAGCTGATACTCCAGAAAAGCACTTGTAACAGCTGTCACTATCTTGTAAGGTATGTGGAAATGACCAAAAATGGTCACCTAGGCTTGATATAAGGTTAATAAATACAAATCTATTGCGAGCAACCTTAAACTGTTGTTGGAGTCACACGCCGGCTGTTTTGAACTTTTGGCGTAGTAGTTACAGGCCGATACTTGATAAAAGCACTTGAACCGCCGTCACTATCTTGTAAATTATGCGGAAAATGACCAAAATAGTCACTTGCTGGATAAAGGCTTAATAAACACAAATCTATGTGAGCAACTGTAAACTGTCATCGGAGTCGCATGGCGGCTGTTTTTGAACTTTGGCGGCAGTAGTACAAGCTGATACTCCAGAAAAGCACTTGTAACAGCTGTCATATCTTGTAATGTATGCGGAAAATGACCCAAAATGGTCACTAGCTTGATATAAGGTTAATAAAACAAATCTATGCGAGCAACTTAAACTGTGTTGGAGTCACACGGCGGCTGTTTTGAACTTTTGGCGGTAGTAGTTACCAGCCGATACTGAGAAAAGCCCTTGTAACAGCCGTCACTATCTTGTAAATTACGCGGAAATGACCAAAAATAGTCACTTGCTGGATAAAGGCTTAATAAACACAAATCTACTGTGAGCAACTCTAAACTGTCATCAGGAGTCGCACGGCGGCTGTTTTTGAACTTTGGCGGTATAGTTACAGCCGATACTTGAGAAAGCACTTGTAACAGCCATCACCATCATTGTAAATTACGCAGAAAATGACCAAAAATAGTCACTTGCTCAATAAAGGCTTAATATACCCAAATCTAGGTGAGCAACTTCAACTGTCATCGGAGTCGCATGGCGGCTGTTTTTGAAGCTTTTGGCGGCAGTAGTTACAGCCAATACTCAGAAAAGCACTTGTAAACAGCCGTCACTATCTTGTAATGTATGCGGAAATGACCAAAATTGGTCACTAGCTCGATATAAGGTTAATAAATACAAATCTATGCGAGCAACTTAAACTGTTGTCGGAGTCACACGGCGGCTGTTTTTGAACTTTTGGCGGTAGTAGTACAGCCGATACTTGAGAAAAGCACTTGTAACAGCCGTCACTATCTTGTAAATTACGCGGAAATGACCAAAAATAGTCACTTGCTGGATAAAGGCTTAATAAACACAAATCTATGTGAGCAACTTAAACTGTCATCGGAGTCGCACGGCGGCTGTTTTTGAACTTTTGGCGGCAGTAGTTACAGCTGATACTCCAGAAAAGCACTTGTAACAGCTGTCACTATCTTGTAATGTATGCGGAAATGACCAAAATAGTCACTAGCTTGATATAAGGTTAATAAATACAAATCTATGCGAGCAACTTAAACTGTTGTCGGAGTCACACGGCGGCTGTTTTTGAACTTTGGCGGTAGTAGTTACAGCCGATACTTGAGAAGAGCACTTGTAACAGCCGTCACTATCTTGTAAATTATGCGGAAATGACCAAAAATCAGTCACTTGCTGGATAAAGGCTTAATAAACACAATCTATGTGAGCAACCTAAACTGTCATCGGAGTCGCACGGCGGCTGTTTTTGAACTTTTGGCGGCAGTAGTTACAGCTGATACTCCAGAACAGCACTTGTAACAGCTGTCACTATCTTGTAATGTATGTGGAAATGACCAAAAATGGTCACTAGCTCGATATAAGGTTAATAAATACAAATCTATGCGAGCGACCTTAAAATGTTGTTGGAGTCGCACGGTGGCTGTTTTTGAACTTTTGGCGGTAGTAGTTACAGCCGATACTTGAGAAAAGCACTTGTAACAGCCGTCACTATCTTGTAAATTACGCGGAAATGACCAAAAATAGTCCCTTGCTGGATAAAGGCTTAATAAACACAAATCATGTGAGCAACTTAAAACGTCATCGGAGTCGCACGGCGGCTGTTTTTGAACTTTTGGCAGCAGTAGTTACAGCTGATACTCCAGAAAAGCACTTGTAACAGCTGTCACTATCTTGTAATGTATGTGGAAATGACCAAAAATGGTCACTAGCTCGATATAAGGTTAATAAATACAAAATCTATGCAGAGCGACTTAAACTGTCGTCGGAGTCGCACGGCGGCTGTTTTGAACTTTTGGCGGTAGTAGTTACAGCCGATACTTGAGAAAAGCACTTGTAACAGCCGTCACTATCTTGTAAATTACGCGGAAATGACCAAAAATAGTCACTTGCTGGATAAAGGCTTAATAAACACAAATCTATGTGAGCAACTTAAAACTGTCATCGGAGTCGCACGGCGGCTGTTTTTGAACTTTTGGCAGCAGTAGTTACAGCTGATACTCCAGAAAAGCACTTGTAACAGCTGTCACTATCTTGTAATGTATGTGGAAATGACCAAAAATGGTCACTAGCTCGATATAAGGTTAATAAATACAAATCTATGCGAGTGACTTAAACTGTCGTCGGAGTCGCACGGCGGCTGTTTTGAACTTTTGGCGGTAGTAGTTACAGCCGATACTTGAGGAAAAGCACTTGTAACAGCCATCACCATCTTGTAAATTACGCAGAAATGACCAAAACTAGTCACTTGCTCAATAAAGGCTTAATATACACAAATCTATGTGAGCAACTTCAACTGTTCATCGGAGTCGCATGGCGGCTGTTTTTGAGCTTTTGGCGGCAGTAGTTACAGCCAACTCCAGAAAAGCACTTGTAACAGCCGTCACTATCTTGTAATGTATGCGGAAATGACCAAAAATGGTCACTAGCTCGATATAAGGTTAATAAATACAAATCTATGCGAGCAACTTAAACTGTTGTCGGAGTCACACGGCGGCTGTTTTTGAACTTTTGGCGGTAGTAGTTACAGCCGATACTTGAGAAAAGCACTTGTAACACGCTGTGTGACATTTTCCCTCATTGACATTTTTCTGGCTTTCAAGAACCACTCAACATTTTGCAGTTCTTCAGTGGACAGAGCGAGAGGCGTAGAGGCTCGAGTCAGACTCTTGTCTCTCTCTGGAGAAGATGTAGAGTCATAAATAAGTAAAATCAAGAATTCTGAGATGAGCTGCAAGTTGGAAGCCTCGCCTCACCTAAAAATATCAGTGATAATCTATTATTCATGCTTGGTATTCATTCCCCACCCACTGACAGATATGAGTGGTTATGACAGGGCTCTGGGCTTCACATGAGCCTTACAGGCAGCATCTCAGCATTTTTTCCTCATCTTCCTGCGGTCACCTGATCATCTTATCGATTCGCTAACCACTTCCTCATGCTAGTAGACATGTTGCACTGCTATTTCTGATGTTTACCACCACAAAAAGCTGAAAGGTGCCACTGAATAAGCATCTGCCACTGCATAAAGCGTCTCGACTCTCCACCATGACACCTAATACACAACGCTGCCAAAGCCCAGCGAGGAGCCTGACTGGAATAGTAAACAGGGACTTTGTCGATGGAACAATTTGGGGCAAAGATTGATAGTTGACTGATAATAGTGCAGCAGAAGCCTCTCACTTCATTTACGGACCTGTGCGTTATTTATTTATGACGCTTTTATTAACATTAAACCATTAGAGTGGGAAAATCTCTTGTTTGTTTTTTCCTCCTCTATGTGCTCGGCTGCTTTTAGCAACACTATAATCTGGGGAGATAAAAATTTACATTGGCGTCTTCTTATTTTACACTCAACATGCAGGGGAACATACCGGCGGGGATAGAAGAGCTGCGGAGGGTTCTAATCTATAATCAAGTCGTTTGCGATGTTCCGTGGGTGGCTTCGTGGTGATGCCGCCATTATTATCATCGCGTATCAAAAGGTTCTTTCTTTTTAAGCAGGCTTACGTGCATTTTTAGAGCTTTGTATCAATTTAATGAAAACAAATTAATTAATTGCGCTATTTGATTCAATTAACTCTAATAAAACCATCAAGGTCATTAAAAGAGACTGTCAGCTCCATCTGCATCTGCATTTCTTATACATACTGACAGAAATAATAACACAGTGGATTACACTTCCAGCATAGAGGCAGTAATTCCTTATATGCACTAATATGAATGATAATTAAGCAAAAATACTAAAGAATGAAAGGGGATGAAAAGACAGAATGAGGGAGTGTTTGTAGCTGATTGCTGAAACAAACCAGTCTGTTAAATAATCACTGGACCGGACCGTTGGTGCATCTGTCCACTGTCATGAAGTACTGTGCATATGTTTGTACCCAGCTGCATTACATCTGTGTAGAGAAGTGGTGTCGCACACAATCTTTTATAATTACCCCACCCACGGAAGGAGAGGTAAAGGGTACTGTTTTTGGTTCGGTTTGTTTGTTTGTTAATGCTCTAGCAGAAAAAACTATTGGTTGAATTCATACCACCATTTGGTTTATATATCCTCCTGAGACCGCCGGGACAGTACAAGTTTGGGCTTCTTTTTTTTTTTTTTTACATTAAATAATGGCCTTTATTGGAAACCGCATGATGCAACAGTTTTTCAGATGCATTTTTAAAATTTTTATGGAATGTCTCTTTGTAGTGAACAGTGTTTTGTTTCTTGTTTTGTTTTTGGGTTTGTTTTTTTTTTCAGTAAATCTGTGAAACTCTTGTCCCCTACAGAGGACAAAAATGCATTGCGGGTCTCAGGAGGATATTGCCAGTGACCCAGAATATATGTCATTACTTTTTGGGAAAAGTAGGTCAAAGTTAAAATTTTTTCTGAATTTTTTAATTATTGTTTTTCCCCATTTACTTATAATGGGCAAAATTTCAAATGTCTGTAGCAGCAAAACTGTTGGGTTGAATTCAATACCAAATTTGGTTTATACATTGTCATTGACCTAGAATAGATGTCATTACATTTTGGGAAACATAGGTCAGAGTTTCACTTTTTTATGAATTATTTTCCAACTTTTTTTTCTCATTTACTTATAATGGGTGAAATTTCACATGTCTGTAGCAGCAAAACTATTGGTTGAATTCATACAAAATTGGGTTTATAGATTGCCAGTGACCCAGAATAGATGCTATTACATTTGGGAAAAGTAGGTCAAAGTTCCAATTTTTTTTACATGTTTTTTTTTTCCCATTTACTTATATGGGCAAATTTCACGTCTATTAAAACATCAATTTTGTTTCAATTTACTTCAAACTTGGCACATATATGGAGGCAACTGATATGCTGACATCAGCACATATATAGACATGATGACATCAGCTGGATCGATGCCAAAATAAGCTACAATACGTTTCAAGGGCAGGGTTTGTTGTGCCTGGCACCACTTGTTTTAATTCAGATTACTTGGAAAAAATGTAGTTTGTTTTAACACTATTGCACTCCATCAATAGAAAAACAGAACAATAAAATTACAACGTTACCACCAAAACTACTGCTACATATAGCAAACACTGATCACACGTCAACTGCACCAGGAAATGAACTAAATACAGCTATTTTCATTCGTTTTTGGGTTTTTTTGTAACTTGTTAAATACATAGGATTAATCACAACAATTAAATGTACATGTCCACATTCATCATGCTTATTACTAATGCTAATGCTAGGTGAGACCAAATTTCCTTACAGGGATAATAAAGTGAGTTAACCTTTAACCCTCAAATTTCAAAAAATGACCAGGTCAGTGTATATATGTGCATATAACTGTTGCCTTGTGTGATTAAGTGTTTCCACAGTGTTCATAATCAGAGAATTCAGTCATTTTGTTGTTTATTTTATCGTGTAACAGTGCATTTCGTACGGTCACATGGTGTCCATGGCATCATATTCCCATTTACACCACGTACAGGTGGCCATATAGATATAAAACTCCTAATTTTTCATGAACCATTCCTACGAGTTCCTGCATGTATTTGTGGATCATGACATAAAATAGGATAATACAGTGTCGAACCGTAAACCTGACCGGGGCAGGAGGTCGCCTTATCCTTAATACTCCCATCTTTCATGAACCTACGTAAAGAGATGAGAGCAGATGATTTTGTGCTGAGTCCAGGAGCTTTACCTGTTTTTCACAACATGTCCTCTCTGCCCTCGGTGGATGATGTATGATAAACTGGAGGTTGAAGTTATCGTGACGTCCCTTTTGACTTTGCGAATTCTCTTGGAATACTGAAATCTCATACAGATGGGAAGTTTCTCCGGCGCATGCTTCACGCTTCCTTTGCTGCTCTTTCTTTCTGCTGTATTTGATGTCAATATTTAAATCATTTGTCTTGACAGCGAGGAATCATCTCCGCATGTGGTTCACAGAGGCAGGAAGGAGATAGTTCCACTTTCACAGCTCCATCTGAAGAAAATGTGGATGATTGCCTCTTCAACAAGACTCTAAATAAACTGTCAGCATGAATGATTAATCGTAGACAGCCAGGCCAGTGCTGGGTTAAGTTTAGCTATAATTCCATGTAATGCATTTAGATAGATCTTGGGCTACAAGGATTTAGAGCAGTATCTCCTTGCTTGTTTACAGTGCAGTAGTGGACAGCCAAGGTCTTTGAAGGAGGACTCGGCCGAATTAACATAAACTGGGTTCCTGGGGACTAGGATAGTGTGTGGGGTGAATGATCTTGCCTCTGGTAAGGACATGTTGAGGGGCAGCTACTAACACGCTAGTGTTAATTGTTTCCAGTACGTGGCAGTGTTAAGACCCAAATGTATTAAAATAGCCATGGTCTAATGAGAAGTGGCAGGAAGGCATTTGTTATGGGACCGACTTTTTGCAAACGACTACAGAAACGTAGGCTGACCATGAGTAGGGCCTTGCTAATGACGAGGGCAGAACACGACGAAGGGGACGTGATACAGCAAGGTCTCAACTCATCAGTTCAGTAGATTAGGAGGTGAATTTGGACGACTTCCCGCTATCGATTGGTGGGGACTGATGATCAGATCTAATTTATGCAGCTTCTGGAGACTTGGTGTCAGTCTGGAAATCTGTCAAGGTCTTGATAACCAGCCAAGCAAGACATGCAATCTGCAGACCTATTATTTGCCTCCCTTGCTTCTGTAATGGAAAAGATAAATTCTCTTTTTTAATTAGAGCAAAGCAAAGTAACCTTCCTTATCTTATTACCCTTCCGTTATGCATAGAAGAAACCGAGAGGCCACCTAGAAAGCAGTAGTTTGTTCTGTTTGTGTTAGCGTATTTGCTTTATTATCTACAGTATTTTCTTTTGATAACATCTGTATATTTTTATGTATTTTCCACACTTCGCTGTTCTCACTGAACTCTTTTGTCGAGAGGAGAAATACTACGCTCGCCATTCATATTACAGTCGGGTCTGTTGGGTCATTAACAGACCCACAGTCCAATAGAACTCTTAACAGGCATCAAATCACCAACACCAATCATCTTTTAACAATGGTACAGCATTTATTGCAGGATCAGTCTTGTACCTGGTTATTATGGATGTGAATCACAGGAAGCCATAATGGATGGTATCATGACACAGTGTTCTGTAAACATTTAACAGATTACACTGAAGAAGGGAAATAGCACTAATGTGTGTATTTATGACACTGTGGCATCATGGTTTCACAACAGAGATTCCATCACTGTATAAACAAACTCAAATTTGTGCCTCCTGAACTTGCAACAAATGTTAGCAACTATTAAGGAAACAGGAAAGGAAAAAATGAAGTTATGTATATTTTCATTAACTAGGCTATAAGGGACGTCTTTTTCATGCACGAGACTGAGCAATAGTGTGGTTTACTCATTTGTTTAGGCTAACAGTTGTTACTACCAGTCATGTTTTAGCACATCAGTAGTTCGCTTTTCCATTGACACTCAAATTGTGCGAATATAACTTGCACATAAAAATTTACCTAATGGAAAACGACAATTTTGCCAAAACTCTTGTTTTTCAATTAAAAGTTTGTGCGCTGGCAAGAGGTGGTTTTTCGGACGTAGACACAATTGGTATATCACGCGAAACTGCAATAGAAAGACCTTTTTTCTGCCGGTAGATGTGAATAAAAAAGACCGGATGTTGACGGACGTTACAACAAGTGAAGAAGAGTTTTAAAAGAAACACGGCGCCGTATGTGTGGACATACCAGGAAAACCGAATCAATTAGTATTTAGTACGGGATAGAGGGATATATATAATAATAATAATGAATATATATGTAAATCAACATGATATTTGCATTCGTCCCCATGTTATGGAATGACTTCTCGTGTCATCTCTCGATAATAATAAACCAAATCACCACATTTGTGATTGATGGAAAACCGACATTACGCACTTCTGTTTGTTTCGACGTTTAGTAAATATCAGTGAAGTTTTGTGCAGATGTCCAATGGAAAAAGCGACTAGTGTCATATCTATGAAGATGCCGTGGATCAGGTCAAGTAATTAGTCATATCTCCCATATATCTCATATTAACACAAAAAAAAAAAAAAAACAAATAAGGAGAAATCTTATGTGGAAATACACATGGGAATTTTACTATTTCCAAATAATTTTCACACACATTTCCATGTTTCTATGTGCCATGGGGTTTCAATTTATAGAATAAAATAGAAAATATTGTCACAGAAAACGCCAAAAACTGTTTAGGCAGGCAAAAAACATTGGTGCAAAAAAAAAAAGACTGTATTAAAATATCACACAAAAAACTGAAAAATGTAGGCATGTGCAAAAGCTACAGGATAAAATATTAATATATGATGTTACTAAAGTACTACTAAAATTACTGAAATGTACAAAAGCTAACTCTATACTACAAATGAGAAATATATACAACAAATAAGGATATATACAGGTAATATGTGATAAGATTAGGAAAAACAAGGTATACTATAGATCAGGGTGTCAAAGTCATGTTAGTTCAGGGGCCACATCCAGCCTAATATGATATAAAGTGGGCCGGACCAGTAAAGTAATATAAACAATAGGGTAAGAACTTTTGAATGAAAAAAGCAAATTCCATAAAATAAAAAATACACTTAAACATGCTTAAATAGCCTACAATACACGCAAAAATACACTTAATTATGCTCAAAAATCCTACAATACACGCAAAAATACACTTAAATATGCTTAAATATCCTACAATACATGCAAAAATACACTTAATTATGCTCAAAAATCCTTCAATACATGCAAAAATACACTTAAAATGCTTAATATCCTACAATACATGCAAAAATACACTTAATTATGCTCAAAAATCCTTCAATACATGCAAAATACACTTAATATGCTTAAATATCCTACAATACATGCAAAAATCACTTAATTATGCTCCAAAAATCCTTACAATTCACGGCAAAAATTACACTTAAATATCCTTAAATTATCCTACAATACACGCAAAATACGCTTAAAGTTCCGTAATTAAAATGTTTACATCTACAAATTGTACTTGAACATAACATGAACAAATATGAACAACCTGAAAATTCTTTAGCAAATAAGTGCAATGTCAACATATTACACCTTAGTTTATCATTTATACACGTGAATCACAACTTAGAGATCACAGTGGATCTACAAATACACCAAACATGAATAACAGGGAGAATATTATTAAAATTCCACATACTTCTCTTAAGACATTTCAGATATTCACAATTTTCTGTAAAAGACTAGTCTGTAAATGCTTACCTTTTTGTGTAATTTTACATTTTTTACACTAAACCAAAGAGACAAATTTACAGTTTTCATTCTTTATAGTTTATTATGATGGTATTTTACTGGTTCTGATCCACTTTAGAATTAATTGACCTGAAATTATTTTAACATCCTTGATTGTAATATTTTCAGTGTAATTTTCGTATTTCACAAATTCATCCCACACTGTAAGTAGAGTTAACTCAAAAAATTGAGGCAAGTGATTGCACTTAAATGATTTGAGTAATGATCGACTAATCAATTGGTTTAAGTAGCTTCAACTTTAATGCTAAAGTATTGAACTTAAACTATTAAGTAGAAAACACTAAAAGACAAGTTATTTGTACTTTAAATCTGTTGTAAAATCAACCCCACTATCCAACCATTCACCTCAGCATTTGAGGTTACACTGACTAATTTTCTCAATTGCAGCCAGATTAATTTATCATTGATTAAACAACTTTTTTTTAAGATAATCAAACTCAAAATCCTATTCCTGACCAAATTAGTTATGAAATTATTCAACTTAATATATTGTAGCATGAATGGAAGTTGGTTCAATGTCATTTGCCAGAACAGGAAGTGCTTTTAATTTGACAAGACAGTAAGACTTCCATTGTTCAATAATAGTCTTAGATGAACATTAAAGCCATTGTTCTTCCTCTGGCTCTGACTCATGGTGCAGCTCTACAAAAATACAAAAACAAACACAAAAAGGCCAATAAACACTGCCATACACACATTAAATCCCAATTAACACAAACACCACAACCCCGCTGAACCCCTGCACAGAAAATAACACATTTTCAACAACTTGCCCAATACCCACAATGCAATGCGAAGATAAAAAGGTGTGGGTCATGACTAGAACTTGGTGATTTATTTCCATTCACTTAAACTTTTTCGTTGCTTTCAGTTAGGTCTACAAAATTAGTAGAATATACTGAACATTTTATAGTAACATCATAAAACTTAAATCATTTAAGTGCATTGTAATTAAAGCATTTTAGTAAATACAAATTCTGGGCTTACAGTGCACGGGCCCGATTGAACCCTTTGGTGGGCTGGATTTGGCCCTCGGGCCGCATATTTGATACCCCTGCTCTAGATAGATAGATAGATAGATAGATAGATAGATAGATAGATAGATAGATAGCTAGATAGATAGATAGATAGATAGTCATATTTATGCAGTGAACATAACATTGAGTTCTTGTTTTTGTTTTTTGTTTTTCATGCAGCCATGCTTGTGTCATTCGTGGTCAAGTGGTGACTTCAGACGGGACGCCGCTGGTTGGAGTCAACATCAGCTTCATCAACAATCCATCCTTCGGTTACACAATCACCAGGCAGGATGGAAGGTAAGAGCATTTCTTTTTTTATATATATAAAAAAAAAAAAAACACAATTGGGGAAATGTAATGCAAATGCCACTAATTTGAATGTGACAGTGATATTTATATTATTATCAAATACCATTGTTGGGTTGTGCTGAATTTTAATGATAGAGGCAAAAAAAAAAAAAAAAACAGTTGCCACCGCAAACTGTGCCGCCATTGATCTGCTTTGTGCTTTCATTTGGTCCAATTTTGGAGTTCTCGGCTCAATTCCCAGAGAAATCAAACAAAGCCCTTCTGGTACACTCATAAGTTATGCTTCAGTAGCAGCAAGGAGGGGAAAGAATAAATATGCCAATTGAAAGCAGCCCACTGTGGCTAGGAAACACAGTGCAGATGGACATTATTTATTTGACAATGGAATATTTAGAGAATTCAGTGAGACGTTTAAGTTTCAACCACCAACCGGCATTATTATTTTTATTTTTCCGCCTCTTGTGCATCTCGTGCTTTTCTTTAAACCTCCGTACGACGAATGCGCAAATTAAATCTTGTCATAAACTGATTTCGACAAAAATCCCCTTTTTGCAGGGAACAAATAAATAGTTTCGCTGAAGTATTTCTCAGAGAAGGGCTAGAAAAAAGTTGAGTCTGTCCTTTGGCTTTCTTTGAGTCACTCCGTGCCAGCTGCCTTGGCACCTGGAGAGGTTTTCAGAGAAATCCAGACAAAAACCTCTGACTAGTTTCCATGTGTGTTTTGGAGTAAAATGAAAGACTTGAGCAGGGAGAGTTAAAAAAAAAAAAAAAAAAAAAAAAACACTGGGTAATACTATCTATGTGTATATCTTTTCTTCTTTTTCTGAATACGGCCCAAACAGAGCACAGTCGTAACCTCCGATCCCTGCACATCTCCCTCAGTAGACAGCGTTGGAAAAAGGCCTCGTGGCAAACCCAGCTCCTCTATCACAGCACAGCATGAATTGGTGTTTGCTCTCCAAGCCCCACTTCCTCCTGACACTTTTATCAGTCACTGACACTAAAGGCCCTCATCTTTGCCGCCGGTTTGATCTGGATCATTCTTGCTTCTCCTCGTACCTTCCATCTTCTTGTCAGTCTCCTATCCCTTCCTAGTTTTTTTACAAAAAATCTCTCATCTCCACCTATCAACTTCACCTTCCTTCCTTATTTCATGTGCTCTCCATCCCTTCACGCTGTTCCTCCTCTAATCTCCCACTGCCCTAAAGCCTTTCCTTCTGGGCACTTCTCTTTTACTTATTTCCTGTGCTTTCCTTCAACCCCGGTCTCTTGGCCTTTCCACTGCACTGGCTTTCCTCATCTCTATCCTTTTCCCATTTATGCGTGGCCCATTTTTCTTATGCATCACTCCGTTTTTTTTTTTGCCTTCCGTAAAGCTCTATATACTCTTCTTCGCCCCCCCCCTCCTTCCTAGCATATGTGTAAACACTACTCCATCTCCCAGGTTCCCCTGTAAACATGCCCAGTCTCCTGCAACTCCCCTGCAATCACTGTAAACAGGCTCAGTGCAGCGTGAAATCAGAAATGCACCTGTTCAGCCACTTAGAAATAGGGAGCTGTCTCAACTCATTTTTATGATGTGTTCTTTATTGTCCAAGGGCTTAGTTTTTCAAATTACCTTTTTCACTATCTTGAAAAGTTTTCTTGGCCAAACAAAGAGGTTAGTTCAGTTTCTTTTACAGCGACGTTGACAATTTCCTCACCGTAGCCAGGCATTGAAACAGACTTTTACGATTCAACTCCAATAATGAGTAAAACGTCGCCGTGGTTTCCAAGTTGTTATATAAGCTGTTTGAGAGAAACTTTTTAAGAGCTATAATATTTACAGGGGAAAGATCCAATGTACTCTTGAATGCTTGTTAAAAGACCCCGCCTCCTGGACCGAGATGATGCTGCATTTTGGACTCATCCGTCAAGTACTTTTTTGTCTACGGGGTGTATCAAAAAAAACTACACATTTCCACATTTGATAATTTTTGGAATTTTCTTGGTAACACTTTACTTGAAGGTCTAGTTTATAATGCATTAAGTGCACATGCATAAGACATTATAATGCATTTATAATGCATTATAAAAGTCATTACAACAGTTTATGATCATATACAACAACTTATGCCAAGGTTAATAAAGTATTATAAATGTAGGCCTAATGTATTATAAATTCAGCTTTCATTATGTTTTATACATCCATACCAAAGCAGTGTGAAGGAATTATTTTTTAGGTGGGGAACTTTTGTTAGGTTTTGTCACTGGTCCATATACCCATCTATTTAAGGGATTTCATATTTATTAAAAAAAAAAAAAAGTATGTGTTTGAATTAACGAAGATTTAGAGCTGCCATATTATTTTTTATTTATGTATAAAACAACATGTAACACTTCTATTTACTGTCTCTGTTCTTTTAATGTTTTGTTTTTGCAAAATAAAGAGTTATTCAGAACACTTTGATGTATAATTTTTGGCTTACACTTTACTTAGAGCCAGCAGATACTGCTCATAGAATAGAATAGAATAGAATGCTCTTTATTGTCATTATACAGTGTACAATGAAATTGGGGGAGCTTCTTCATATCAGTGCAGCAATATTAAAAGAGACAAAGTAGAAATAGTGCAATTGAAAAAAGTACAATAAGATAAAAGTGCAAAATGCTCTATATACAAATGTGCAGTAAGGCGTCTGAGGTAGAGGTATTAAGAAATTTAAAGAATGTAAGGGTATGAATATGAGGAGTGAGGAGTTATTGCACGTTGACAAAGAATAAATAATTAAAAAGTTTTAGGAAAAACAGTAGCAGCAGTGGCGTGTATAAATATACAAATATGTTGGGATATGAGAGTATGAAGTTATTGCACATGTGGAAGAAATATGAAATATGAAAATACAAGGTATTATGATCATGGGTGTGATAATTATGAAAAGTTATTGCACAGTAAGCAGTTATTTTACAGTAAAGTGTATATTACACACAGGTATGTGGTTATTGCATATTAGAGTTCAGGATGGTCATGGCTTTTGGGAAGAAACTGTTCTTCAGTCTGTTTGTTTTTGCCTTGTGGCATCTTGTGGCATCTACGTCATCATACTTGTGTTATAATATCAGTCAACCTGTAACTTATTATTGATATTTATAAGACATTATTCAGTTTCAGAAACTACATGTCAGAGCAGTTCTCTGTGTCTTTATAACTGGCTACAGTTATGATAGTTAGAATGTGTTCTGTAACCCAGGACTGGAGATTCTTCCTTCAAACACTGTTGTCACTTTGGTATGGATGTATAAAACATTATGAAAGCTGAATTTATAATACATTATGCTACACTTATAATACTTTATTAACCTTGGTATAAGTTGTTGTACATGATCATAAACTGTTGTAATGACTTTTATAATGCATTAGAAATGCATTATAATGTCTTATGAATGTGCGCTTAATGCATTATAAACTAGACCTTCAAGTAAAGTGTTACCATTTTCTTTTATGGACAATTAATCCAAACCCTAACCCTAACTTGGCCTGTCCTCAGTGACATTTTCAGGCCTAAACAAGTTGAATGAACTTTGAAAGACAGGAACAGCTGACATCGGTAAAGAAGTGAAGTTGACATGGTGGCCAAAGTGTTAATGCTGTAACCTGGTAATTTTGTGGAAAATAAGATGGATGCCCATTGGCCCCTCCTATGACCTTTGATTGGATTTAAATCCCACCGCTACTTTGCCCAAACCAGTTTTTACTTGGGTTGCTCAATTTGCCCCTGCTCACTCATGCATGAAAACCTGGGTCTGTAAATTTGGACAAATATCCACCAATCCCCTACCTGCCGACGTCCATAAAAGAAAATTCCAAAAATGATCAAATGCAAAACTAGGGGTAATTTTTCAAAATGTTTAGTTTTTTTTATACACCCTGTATATTAGGGGTCTGCAACTCATAGCTCCTGGGCCAAATGTCAATCAATAAATCAATCAAATTTTATTTATATAGCCCCAAATCGTAACAAAAGTTATCTCATGACACTTCACATATAGAGCCGGTTGAAACCAGACCCTCAAGCCACTTTTCAGAAACCCAACAGAATCCTGCACTCTCTTCAGCCTCTTTCTATGGCTCCCATGGCTTCGTCAAAAAAACATAAGGAACGTGTTGAAATGAACTGAATGAAACAATATTTTTAAACACTGTTGTAGGTCTAAATCTATTCTAACATTGTCCATCTGCAAAAATGTACATACCCTTTTTTTTTGTATGATATCAGCCAAGGTGTATATCAGTGCTATACTTTTTTTTTTTTTTTTTTTTTTTACCAAATTCAATAAGACATACTTGTTTTTCATTTGTTTGTAGTTTGTCTGTTTCAAAGTAAGCCTATTGACATGAAAGTGGAGGTTTTTCTCCATTTGTACAATGTCACATAAACCCATAAAGATCCAAACATCCACTGGTGACCAAAAGTATCTACTGATCTAGACTGTTTAATACCTGTTGATCCACTAATCCTATCAATACATGTCAATAATTGGTGTAAAATACAGTTTGTCATCTTTTTATGGTCATCAGATATGACCCATTTGGATGTTCAGAGGCTACGTAATGAACGTGGGAACACTGTCATCTTCTACAACATTGATTCACCAGTAAAACTCATGGAGTTGGATCAATGACAGTGGATGGACACACTTGTTTATGTTGAGTTAATGATAGATTTAGCTGGAAAAGTCACTTTTTCTTCAGTTTTCTCAGTTTTTGATATAATAAGCCTCAACTTTAATCTGAGTGTTTACAAACATCCACATGATCAGTGAATTAAATATAGGAAAATGCCAGATTTTCATTGAAAAACTGCAAAATACAGAGGATAATATTATAATAAATGATGATAAATCACTTCAGAAAGGTTAAATAAAGAGAAAAATCTGTGGAACTCCCACATAAGTAGCACTAGGTCTTTATGGGTTAAAAACAGTAAAAATCCTGAATGTTTTCTTCATTATTATAATTGTGTCATCTCGTAAATGCACCAAACTTTCCATAATTTTAATGGAAAAGCAAAGTTAAATAAACTAATCACAAATAGGTTACTGCAGAACAGCCTACTCAGAGATATTTTTTCATGGCTCCAGACAGATTTCTTTTGTGTTTTTCAAGTCCAAAATGGCTTTTTAGTTTGTAAAACTTGCTGGCACCTGGTCCACGGGTTGACGTTTTGTTTTTTTCTTTTTTGAGCTTGTGTTATTGTCTGTTTCTCTTGCTATTGTTTTGTTTTTATCTTGGTGTATGAATAAGATTTTATTCTCAACTGTTCAGCACTTTGTGATGTTATCTGTGAAAAGTGCTGTACAAATAAAATTTACTTAGTTATATAGTAAAAGATACTGGAGTAGTTGTATAATCCGCCTTCAATCTTTGTTACAAAACTGAAAACAAACCCACCATTTCTAAAAGCGATGTGAAATCTCTACAGGCATGTGTTGATATAAGATAGTAGTATAAGACACAAATGGAAACTTTTGAACTGAAACTGTAAAACTTTTTATATTCCTGACCTGACTTACCCTCAGAACAGGCTGATGCTTATTTCTGACTTTTGCAAAATAACTTTAACTGAAAACATTCTGAAAGGTGATGTCCAAATTAGCACAGTTGTGTTTAACGGCTAAGTGTATTTAGTCCACATGCATATGGGCATGAAAACAAAACCTTTGGAAAACTTCTTCAGATTTAGAAACACTGTTGACAGTGTTGCCATGTGAACAAGGAAAATGGAGTTTTTTTGCTCTGGTGTTTGACTCCACAGTGACATGCGTGTCATCTTTAAACCGGCTGTATGTAGAATTTCTACTTTCAAATATTAAAAATGAACTAAAATTGTCATTAGAGTGTTTAGAATAACAATTTTTGAAGCGCTACCAAAGATGTCAACATTTTGGATTATAGAGTGAATTTACAGTGATGGGCCGGAGAATTTATGGGATCACTAGAGGAAGTAGTGAGTCTCTCTGTCGGTATCCCATGGTGACGAAAACGAACACCACAGAGCCTTGGACCGAAGCATCAGAAAATGACCAGATGGGATGAGAACCATTAAGAAACAACTTTTAGAGCCAAAGAAAAGAACTGATAAAAATAGAAGCATTGCTGTTATTTCCACTGAAAATCACCGTAACTGAAAAGTGTGAACAAGGAAAATGGAGTTTTTTGCTCTGGTGTTTGACTCCACAGTGGCATGCGTGTCATCTTTAAACCGGCTGTATGTAGAATTTCTACTTTCAAACATTAAAAATGAACTAAAATTGTCATTAGAGTGTTTAGAATAATGATTTTTGAAGCTCTACCAAAGATGTCAACATTTTGGATTATAGAGATATGAAGTGAATTTATTTACAGTGATGGGCCGGAGAATTTATGTGACCACTAGAGGGAGTAGTGAGTCTTTCTGTCGGTGTCCCATGGTGACGAAAACGAACACTACAGAGCCTTGGACCGAAACAGACTAGAAGCACTCGGAGAACGCAGACCTCCGCCAAGGCTGATCAGTGGCCCTCCCCGTGGGCCCCCCCACCCCCGATCACCACCAAAATTTAATCATTTCTTCCTTATCCCATTTCCAACAAACCCTGAAAATTTCATCAAAATCTGTCCATAACTTTTTGAGTTATGTTGCACACTAACGGACAGACAAACAAACAAACAGGCAGACAAACAAACCCTGGCAAAAACATAACCTCCTTGGCGGAGGTAAAAATGAACTGATGGGATGAGAACCATTAAGAAGCAACTTTTAGAGTCAAAGAAAAGAACTAATAAAAATAGAAGCATTGCTGTTATTTCCACTGAAAATTACTGTAACTGAAAAGAATGGCGTTTGATGTTGAAATGGCAGCATTTGTTTTACAGGGGTGAGTTTGATTCTGAGACTCGTGAAGGTATAAAGTTATTATGGGATGTTATTATCTGTGCTAAGTTGCCGTTTGCTGATCCACGGTTCAGACTAAACTGTGACAGTTCTGGCTTTGTTTGTTCGATTCCAAACAGATCTTTAGTTCAACTAGTTAGATATTTTCTTGCGATCAGACAAGTAGAATTGAGGAAAGATATTTTTTTACCTGCTAACAGTTTCAGCTATAGCTTCAGCCTTTGTCAGAGCTGTCAAACGCTTCCTTGTGTGACATGTCTAAAAACAGCTGATCGGGTGGGGAAACTTTCCAAAAAAAAAAAAAAGGCGTCTTTCCTCAATTCTACTTGTCTGATCACATAAAAATCTCTAACATTTGGAATGGAAGACATGATGAATGTAATCAATCTTTTGTTCAATCTACTGACAACACAAACTATACAGAAAACAGAGGTGATTAGTGGTTTTACTGTGGCTGTTTTCAGTCTAAAAACAGAGCTAAGCTAACAGAGCTATAATGTAAACTATCAGATGATGCAGCACATGAAGATTATAAGACGCAGTGTTATTTTGACTGACTGTGAAAATACACACCTGTGAGTTTTAGTTTGAAGACGACTTGATGGTACCATAATACAGATGTGTGGAAATAAAGAGCACTGATTTGTTGGTGGTTTTGGTCATCTTAAGTGTGTTCTGGTACGTGGCTTCCCCTTGCTGTTGAAAGATTGTAATGTTAATACTACATATAAGCCCTTTTAGGTTTGAGTTGGAGTTATACAGGGTGGGTGGAAAGCAACTAGGCATTAAAAATTGGTAATAAAATCCATATTCTTATTCAAATTTATTGAAACAAATGATATTACATAGGAAAATGAAAGTAAATCTTCATATTTTGACGCAAGCTCTGGTGGCATTAACCAGTTTCCTCAAATGGCCAGGGATGGAAAGAACAACCCTCTGAGGGATGTCGTCTGAGATATCAGCGAAAACCTCCTAAATCCATGAATAAGAAATCAGAAATCCCCCTGAGTGTTGTCTGTTTAAAAATGTTTTCGTCATGACTTCAGTGATACTAAAAATTCTATAGGCAATTTCTAATCTATTGATGTCATCATGTCTATGCGTGTGCTGATGTCAGCGTATCAACTGCTTCTATATATGTGCCAAGTTGGAAGTAAATTGAAACAAAATTGATGTTTTTATAGACATGTGAAATTTCACCCATTATAAGTAAATGGGACGAAAAAAGATGTAAAAAAAAATTCTTAAAAATTTCTAACTTTGACCTACTTTTCCCAAAATGTAATGACGTCTATTTTGGGTCACTGGAAATCTATAAATCCAATTTGGTACAAATTCAACCAATAGTTTTGCTGCTACAGACATTTGAAATTTCACCCATAGCAAGTAAATGGAGGGGTAAGAAATAAGACAATAAGAAATTCCCATTAGTGTTGTGTGTTTAAAAAAGTTTTTGTGATGACTTCAGTGATACTAAAAATTCTATAGGCTATTTCTAATGCCTAGTTACTTTTCACCCACCCTGTATATTTATACCTGTTAGTCTCGCTTAACGTCACTTCAACAGATTTTTTTTTTTTTTTTAACAGTGCTCATGAGAAAGAGATTATTTTAAGAGCAAACCGAGAAAACTAGCGCTAGGTCTAAAAATGTTACTGTCTTTAAAGTGGAATTGTACTTGTATTCATTCATTTATCTTCTGAAGCTGCTTTATCCTCACTGGAGCCTATCCCAGGTACCTATGGGCCAAGGCGGGGTACACCCTGGACGAGTCGCCAGTTCATCGCAGGGGAATTGTACTTTATTTGGATCATTTATTAAATACTCATAACTGTAGGCTCACCTCATGCATGTTATCTCTGTCCAGTGATTAATAAGAATACATACCTAGAAGGGGACTCGGTAGAACACTTGCATAAACCCGCCAAGGTTCCACACTCTTGTAATTGAATCAAATTCCCTATCTTGCAATGTTTGACAAAATGAAAATTGGTGCTGTATTTTTGTGTGTGTTATCCAGCTCATGGACAAACAAAAATAAGCATAAGCAAAATAATTTACTTTCAGTGTAGCTGATTCTTACCTCTGTGCAAAGACCACATCAATGTGTCATTAACCCTTTACTGGGCAAGTGACTATTTTTTGGTAATTTCCACACACTTTACCAGACAGTGATAGCATCAGTTACAGTGAGGCAACAATCTCAGGTCCAATGTGGTCTACAGGGTCTGTAAGGTCCACCTCTGCATGAACAGTGTGTGTACCTGCTTTGTTAGGTACCATGAAGTAATGGTACTAATGTAAGGAATGATGTTCAAAGGGATCATGTGGATGTGGACAGGGGTCTGGATCAGCACGCATGTTGGTCTAATGTTCTAAAACACATGTTCCTTTCACATTACATGTGTTTTTCTTGTATTTTTATATATACTTCTTGGATTTTTTAAATTTAACAAAAGTAGTATCTTCTTATGTCCTGCATAACACAGTAAGGTTGAAATTTGGAATATCCAAGTATTTCTATGAGTGCTTTATAAAGGGTTAAGTTTAAAGGATAGTAGTGAATCGCAAACCCCGCCCCTTGCACATATTATAGATTATTTTGGCATCGATCCAGCTGATGTCATCATGTCTATGCGTGTGCTGATGTCAGCATATTGCCTCTATATATGTGCCAACTTTGAAGTAAATTGAAACTAAACTGATGTTTTTATATACATTTGAAATTTTGCCCATTATAGGTAAATGGGAGAAAAAAAAAAAAAGATGTAAAAAAAAAATTAATAAAAAATTAAAACTTTGAACAATTTTTCTCAAAATCTAACGACATTAATTCTGGGTCACTGGCAATCTATAAACCAAATTTGGTATGAATTCAACCAACAGTTATGCTGCTACAAACATTTGAAATTTCACCATGATGAGTAAATGGGGGAAAAAAAGAATTTAAAAAATTCATAAAGCATTGAAACTTTTACCTATTTTTCCCAAAACCTCATGATATCTATTCTGAGTCACTGGCAACATATGAACCAAATTTGGTATGAATTCAACCAATAGTTATGCTGTTACAAACATTTGAAATGTCTCCCATTATAAGTAAACGGGGAAAAAAAAAGATTTTAAAAATTCATAAAAATTTTTTACTTTGACCTACTGTTACCAAAATGTAATAAGATCTATTCCAGGTCACCTGTTATTCCCAAAATCTAGTGATATCTATTCTGAGTCTCTGGCAATCTGTAAACCCAATTCGGTATGAATTCAAGCAACAGTTTTGCTGCCACAGACATGTGAAATTTCACCCTTTATAAGTAAATGGGGGGAAAAAAAGATTTTAAAAGTTCATAAGAAATGGAAACTTTGACCTATTTTTCCCAAAATGTAATGAAATCTATTCCAGGTCACTGGTAATCTACAAACCAAATTTGGTAGGAATTCAACAAATAGTTTTGGTGCTACAGACAATTGAAATGTCACCCATTATAAGTAAATGGGGGGGGGGGTTGAAAAATTCCTAAAACATTTTAACTTTGACCTACTGTTCCCAAAATGTAATCAGATCTATTCTGGGTCACTGGCAATATATAAACCCAATTTGATATGAATTCAACCAACAGTTTTGCGGCTAGAGTGTTAACAACCAAACAAACAAACAAACCAAACTAAAAACAATACCCCTCGCCTAACTAACTCAAGTCACATATTACCCACTCATTGCCTAAACAGCGATTACTCATTACTCTTAACTTTGTCCTTGATTCGCTTTAATCCCACGTACATTCCATTTAGTTCATAAATATTTTAAACACTGTCTGAGAAATGATTGTGCATAATTTGTAGGAGGCTCGCTAAGTTCATTGGCAGGGTTAACTCTTTAGGCTTGACGCATTCCCCCAGGGCACAAGCAAACAAAGCTGTTGCAAGTAGCTTAATAAGTTTTGTCACATGGCTTAAGGCTGTTGTCATGATTGATAACAGCCAGCGAATCCCTTCATTGATTGGCTACGCAGCCCAGGGGTATCTGTCCAGAAGTGTTTTGAGTGTACACAGTCTAAGCCCGCCAGGTGTCATGCAGGCTGACTGGCTGCAGCTGCATGTCTAATGACAGATCACAGCAGAACAAGAGTTTGCAGCCTCAGTACCGCTGCACAAACTCACTTTACTCCCACTCAGCCAAGGGCAAAACACCAAGGCTGGACGAACCTTTGTTTATCACCGCAGCCAATCAGATGTTTACCCTCAAGGGAAGCGAGACTAAGCAGCTTCTTTTTATAGCAGTCGAAACCAAGAGGGAGCTTACCTAGTTTAGAGGCAAATATTTGGACCTGCTTTTTACCTGTAATTTGGGAAAACATGCTGCCTACGTGAGGATGAGGTCCTGTCCCGGAGGCCTGCGGGTGACCAGGTGCTAATTGGCTCTTAAATAGAAGCGACAAGTGCTGCAGAGGTCCAGAGCAGGTGCATTTTTGATGCATTTGTGGCCACGCAGAAGTTTTTTGGAATTATGAAAGCCTTTTGGGTCAGGAGCACTTTAATGCAGCGGCAGATGGGGTTGCATTGCAGGGCTTTTAGACTGATGTTAGAGTGGACAGCCCTCGTCTAAGGGATCGATAGAGAAGTGGCGTCTGCCTCCATCCTGCAGCACAAATCTCCCCCTCACACAAATAAATGTGAGAACAGAAGCTCTGCATTACATGGGCAGAGTGTGAAACAGCCATGTCTGCACGCAAAACAGGCATCTGCGATTTTCTATTTTGTACTCATATCTACGGCAATTTAACATTCATACTGTTCAACAGATTTCCTCCTGATACAATGATGCAATTAATTATTTGCTTTATTTGCAGCTCCCATAGGTGAAAATGTATTATTAAGTAGTGAAATTCCATATCATTTGTTTTTAATATGAATCAATACTGCATGGTCTTTTTAATAACACATGATACTAATAATTAATTACTGTCTTGCAGTTTACCATTTATGTTCAAATATTCAAGTAAGGTGCTAATTTTGTATTATTTACATTAATTAAAATTGTTAATGCAATCATCCAGAGTAGCTATTAATTAGTTTAGTTTATTTTTTATTCGGAAATTCTCTTTGTGTCTGCAGTGAATGTGAGAAAAAATACAAGGACAACGAAAGATGCAGCAAATTACTACAAACTGGGTTTTTTACTGCAGATTAAGTACAACAAATTGCAAGTGTACATACATTAACTGATATGGTTTAATAGAGCTGTAATAGAAGTTGTAAGTCTGTATGGGCCAAAGGAGAAAGACTTTTGGTACCGGCTCGACTCGACTTGACTCGGCCTTTTTGTGTTTCCGTTACAAAAAAGGACCTGGAATCTGGTACCCGGTACTAATTTTTTGGTATCACCTCCGCCGAGGTTCCAAGACTGGAGAACAGATACTAAAATGTGACGTGGAAACACTGCAGACCACTGATTGGTCAGAGATTTGATCTCTGTGATCTGCTGTTTTATAAAAAACAGATGCAGAAGTTTACAGTAAATATAGCAGTAGGTTAATCTATACGATGACAGCCCGCAAAACTACATCATTCATTCCGGAGATTTAGTCTTTGGTGGCCGACATAAAAATTCACCATGAGCTTGACGAGACAACACGCAACGAGCGAGTTTATCAGCGACTCTCTGCTCAGACGACACCGAAGTAACGCGCCGCATTGCTATGACGTCCAGGTACGCTAAAGTCGGTAGTATCCTGTAATGGAAACGGTCCCCAGGAATAGTATCTGGTACCCGAGTCGAGTAGTGGAAACGCGGCATTTGCCTCCAAAATGAAGCCAAAGGAGAAGTATTGTACAGTTGTAATACCAGTGATGGCCACTAGATGCTGCTCCAAAAACCCATGGCTCCCATAGACTTACATTGAACTTCTCTCATCTGAATTTTTTATTTTTCATTATAGTCTCATCTGCTTTATTTGGACCCTCGAAGGCAGGGGTGTCAAACTCATTTTAGTTCAGGGGCCAAATTCACCCCAATTTGATCTCAAGTGGGCCCAACCAGTAAAATAATACCAGTGAAAAAAAGTAAAATTACATTATGATAATGTTTATATCTACATTGTTTCCTTAAAAATCTGAATAATGTGAACAACTTGAAATGTCTTAAGAAAAACAAGTGCAGTTGTAACGATATTCTGCATCAGTTTATCATTTACATATGCACATTACAACTTACATTACAATTGCAAATACACAAAACATTTAGTAACAGGTATAATATTGATAAAATTGCATTTATAAGACATTCCACGTCGTTCATATTTGTTTGGGTTATTCACATTTTTTGTAAAAGGATAGTTTGTTAATGCAAACATTTTCATATAATTTTACTTTTTTTTTTTACACTAAAACAAAGATAAAATCTGCAGTTGTCATTATTTCTAGGTTATTATGACAGTATATTTCTAGTCTGACCCAACTGAGATCTAATTGGTTTATATGTGTCTGTATGGAACCTGAATTAAAATGACTTTTACACTATTGATTGTTAATATCTTCAGTGTAATTTTTGCATTTGACAAATTCATCCCGCAGGCCAGATTGGACCCTTTGGCGGGCCAGATTTGGCCCCTGGGCCACGTGTTTGACACCTGCGCTCTAAGGGTTTATTTATGCTCTATACATTAAAGACGCAGACGGATACAGATGGAGTGTTCTGTCTGTCCACTGCGTACATTTTCTGCGTAATTCTGTCTGTTTTTTGGGAACTTGCGAATGCCTTCCCAGATGGACGAATGGAGCAGTACCACCAGGAACAGTAGAGGCAGCATTGAGATTTGAACAGAACAATTTCCATAAATAGCAGCTCTTAAGGGCAATTAAGTGAGTTCGTGAAAAACTACCGACATATTTATTACAACTGCCCTTTACAATATCAACATTAGTAAAACCTCCTCTGTCATCGCCATGTTTGTTATTATTGACTTTCATCTCAGAAACTTCACTCTTCTTTGTGGTATTTTGCCAGTATGGTTTTAAAGAGCAGCGCCCTCTGGTGGATTGATTGAGAAATGCTTATTCCAACGTTCAGGATGCATGGAAATATGAAGGCAGTGATGCATGACAACATTAAAAATGGACGTACCTATTTATGTATGTTAAACAAGCATAAATGAGCCTTAATAAATAATAAAAATAAATAAATAAATAAATGATTTCCTGCAAAGGATCAATAAAGTATCTATCTATCTATCTATCTATCTATCTATCTATCTATCTATCTATCTATCTATCTATCTATCTATCTATCTATCTATCTATCTATCTATCTATCTATCTATCTATCTATCTATCTATCTATCTATCTATCTGTCTATCTATCTATCTATCTATCTAATAAGTGATCTGGTCCATCTTTAACTTATCTCTTCATTAATTAGATTTCACATTGAATACAAAATTTTAATGTCTTCTAAGTTGGACCAGCATTTAGCATTAGCATTAGCTCACCCAAGATGCCTTGTTCCATCCCTTTTGTCCAAATATGGTCACTTCTGCCTTTAAAAAGCCAACATGGAGACTCACAAACCAACAGGGGGCGTCACACATCCTCTGTCGGCTGATTATATCCAGTGTTTGGAAAGGACGGTACCTGATGGTGAAAACTTTGTCATGCCCCAGTTCTGGACCCGATACTGATAACCTTACTAGATGGATTAACAACTTTAATGGGTTTGTTCTTATAAACTACAAACAATGAAAAACACCAACTAATAAAGCAGAAGGTTAGAACACTCTCCACAAATAACACTGGTCTACAAGAAAAATACTCCCAGAATAAAAGTAGTGACATTTTAACACATGTGGGTCACTGATAAAGAAAAGTTAAGTCCAAAATGTTGGTTGGCTGAAGTTTTCAAGATACAGACTTGGGTTAAAATGTGAAATTCGAGAATTAACGAGAGAATGAGTTTTACTTTTGTCTCAGAGCTATCAGATCTACTTCAAAACATTCTCTGCACATTATAATACATTGACTTTACAGGGTCTGTTTAGTGGAAGATTTATAAATCTGTTGTATAAATGCTCATAAACCAATATATATGTGCAATAACACTTAATCATGTACCTTGAAAACATCAGCAAACCAGCACTTTTGTCATTAGTTTTCCAATTAATCTCAGTAAAATACTTAACATTTAGCACATTTAATTTCTGAAGCAGATCATTTCTAAAATAAAAAAAAATTGCAGACCAGTGTAATGGATTAAAAGGTTCAATTCATGTACTATTCTCTCTGAAATATTGTAAATTCAACATATCCTATAATCATTGTTGTGTGTTATTGTCATGATATTTGTGATGTTAAAATGGAAATGATTATTTGACCTCTTGAATTAATATTTTAATGAGTCATTTATTGTGTTTATATTTAACTAAGGTGTTAATTTATACGTTATTTACATTCATTTATTTTAGATAAGAATAACATGACAACAATTAGTTAGTTTTTAATGTATATTTTATGTAATGGTGTTCATGTTAACTAATGCATTAAGGTGTTAAATAACAATGGTATTAATGATTATGTCACTAACGACACTCATTAAAAAAGATGTGAATGCATTGTTCATGTTTCATCCTCAACACAGCACCTTACATGCACCGTGAATGTAAATGCACCCTGTTTTTTTTTTTTTTTTTTTCCGAAGAAATAAAAAAAAACTATCTGTGCATGAATCAACGTTCATCATTTGTGACATTGTGCACATCTGTGTTCCAGTTTTGACTTGGTGACCAATGGGGGCATCGCCATAGCCCTGCGCTTCGAGCGTGCTCCATTCATCACCCAGGAGCACACACTCTGGTTGCCGTGGGGACGTTTCTTTGTCATGGATACCATCGTCATGCGGCATGAGGAGAATGACATCCCAAGCTGTGACCTCAGCAGCTTCACCAGACCCAGTCCCGTGGTGTCTCCGGCGCCACTCACCGCATTCGCCGGCTCCTGCTCCGAAAGGGGGACCATTGTGCCCGAAATCCAGGTGACTACCCTGCCCCCATTCCCCTCCCACCTGCACCCACACACACATACCGACACACACCTCCCCCCCCTTTCACTGAAGTGCAGGTGGTGATCTAAATGGGTCTCTCCTCCAAATGATTCATGCCACTCATCTAAAAGAGACTCTGAAGACTATTTATCAGTTACAACTCTGGCTCTCGTGGCAATGCTGTGATTTTTATCTCTCTAGTGTAATTGGTTTGCCGAATGTGTGAAATTTACAATGTGGATTGTGCTGTCTCGTTGCAGAGTGATGATGATTACATCGCACACAGAACACAGCCGGGGTATTTTTAATTTCTCTCAGGTTGTACTCTCTCGGGAGTTACATATACAGAAAGCACTGGAAATGTTTACATTTTAATCATATATTCCATGACTGTATGTGTTTTGATATCTGTCTAGAAATGTGTGCATGATTAGGGCAAACACACACCTACATGAGCTTGTGTTTGCAGCTGTATCTGTGTCTAATGTATGCCTAGCAGCCATCTCTGTGCCCTTCTCTAATTACGTTGTCTCCCAGTTTGCTTCATAAGATTTATGGCATATCAGTGAAAATATACTATGCAGTTGAGTCTATTTATAGTAGCCTTGTTTTTGCCATTCGTTGAGCTGTAAAAGCACCAGTCTGGGATTTTATTCAGTTTATACTTGTCCTATTAACTAGGCGTGGCTACAAGAAAACAAAAAAACAAAAAACAAAAAAAACCAAAAGCATCATAATTGACATATCATCCTGCTGATGTTGCTTTGGGAAGCCCTCTCAATTATCACTCTACATCTTGTTATGTGCTGCGTGATGAGTCGTGCGATGGGAGGTGACCTAATTAGAGCAGAGTGGAGCTGGTCAACCAAACTAGCGGCGTTAACCTCTGATCCGAAATGTGCCATGCGCTGCCTTTGTTTGTGAAATAGTGTTATATCACCTAGAGGTTACAGGTCTGACATCAGTGGAAATTTCCTAAGGCCACGGTGTTGCCTCGTGCTAAACTAACATTTATGACTCTATATATCACAGCTCTGTACAAGCTCCGAGCCCAAGGGCGCTCCATTAATGCCACCGTCGTATGGATTGTACGAAGGACTGTTGTCCTAATGAAGGCTTCTCTATTATTAAATCAATTATGAAAAATACTCACCGCAGTACATAATGAAGAAATCCTTCATCAGATCCCCTGTAACGGTTTAGAGTAATTGTCCTCTAATTGATGTTTGTAGTTTCCCCTTGAGTCCTTAACTTTGGACGCTATGAAAACTCGCCGATAAAGGTTGTGGCGGCCACTGACCAAAGTAATGATGGATCAACAGCCGGTGTGAAACGTACAGTAAAGGACACGCAAAGGCATTTTATTTAAACGCCGAGGAAAATAGATCTCTACTCGGTCTGACATTTACAGTTTCTGTCAGTTGGATTTATGTTTGCTTCCTGTCAATAAATACGCATTGTTTTCTGACCGGGGCAACACGGTGGTGTAGTGGGTGGTACTTGAGCCTTACAGTGAGAAGGTCCGGGGTTCGATTCCAAGACCAGTCGATGGGGGTGGGACCTTTCTGTGTGGAGTTTGCATGTTCTCCCTGTGTACTGGTCCCTGGAGAAGTGGGTATACTCCCAATTTCTAGCCTTTTTTTTTTTTTTCAAAGTAGTCCAGAAAAATGCCCTTTTTATAGGAACAGTGACATGTAAAACTACTCTATTTAGTTTACCCAAAAATCCATCAGCAGTATTTGCTCACTGTTATAAAATGATCATGACCTCAGGAACAGTTTGTAGGTATTACTGGTCACACAAGCAGCTGGATGAATGTAAATGTATTCAGCATGAGGCAAATATAGGATAACGTTAGGCTTTCATAACGTTAGCCTACTCACATAGTTGAACTATTGGTGACAAAATCTCTTCTCCTCTAAATGTGCAGTCATGTGACCAGTAGTTTAACTCTTTCAGTGCCAGACAGTTAAGGAGCTAATAAGCCTTAAAAGTGCCACAGAATTTGGCCGTTTTTCAGTATTTCGCGTCGTTTTTATAATATTTGAAGAATCCTGCAGGAAACCACTCGGTAACATCCGACCGATTGCTGATTAGATTCAAAACGCACCGGACGCAGCCGATTCATTATTGATCGTAATTTGCATAATTTATAATAATAATAATAATAATAATCTTTATTTATATAGCACTTTTCATACATTAAAAACTGTAGCACAAAGTGCTTTACATATCAGTTTAAAAATCAGTACCGCCCCCCACCCACACCCACCCACTCACCCGCACACACACACACACACACACCTATACATGCAAACCCACAAGCTCACACATACTTAAGAAGACTGACTGAGCACGGGTAGACCAGAACAAAAATGTACAAGTAAAAGTAAAACATCAATTTAGGAGGCGCTGTCTCAGGGAGCCATCCGCACCAGGAGGCAGCCGCCGACCCCGGCGACCAGGCACCAGCAACACAGCCCCGCATCCCAACTAGTGGGAGAGGGCCAACTGGGACCCCCCACCCACCAGAAAGGAGCGGACCCCAGTGAGAGAAGGCGCCACAGCCCCCGGAGTCCACAGCCGCCCCCCGGCATGGAGGGCTCCCTCTGATGAAACACCGGAGAATAAGAAACACTAAAAAGATATAAAAATATTATTCGGTCGCGTGACCTCAAGTTCCTGTCTGATTGGTCTCAAAAGGGGGACACGGAAAGAACGTCATCGAAATGTGAGAAAGAAATGGGGGTGGATGGTTTGTTTGTACACAAATATGGCGTGTTCTCCAAAGCCGATCTGATTGGCCCGTGGCACTTTAAAGGTTGTATTCGTAAAGCCGATTTAATCGGCCCATGGCACTGAAAGTGTTAAAACAGTGACTCATTCTGAAACCGCCTTAAAACTTACCTCAGAATTATGTATTCCATGAAAGTAGGTTCTCTCGGCCAGCAAGAGTTACCAATATTTTCCTCGGCGTGACCCGCCCTACTCTGCCTCTGATTAGCTCATCAGTCCTCATGCCTAAAGTTAACCAATCTAATCAGTGAAGCAGTAAGTACTGGCCAATTAGAGGTAGAGTAGGGCGGGTCATGGCTTCACCATCCTAGTGGAAAAAATGGGCAGTTTAACTCAAATACGACTGAATGGTGCGCATCAGCTGGGATTTAGAAGTGGGTGTACCAGTGTTTTTCAACCTTGGGGTCGGGACTAGGGATGCACCGATACGAGTATTGGCATTGGCTCCGATACTCAGTGTGTGTACTTGTACTCGTAAAAGACATCCGATACAAATGCACCGATACCACTGAGGGCCATGTGACATTCACAGTTCAGTGCAGCAGGTATGAGGAGAGGGAATAATGTGTGGGGAGTGTGAAGAGTGTGGAGATTTTTCAAAATAAATGACGGTGATAAAAGTAACGCTGACTGCAAGTAACGTTACAGACACAGACAGATACGGACGCAGCGTTCTGTCCGTCCTCTGCGTACATTCCATCCGTTTTCCAGGTGCTGGTGGATGCGTAAACAGAATGAGAATACCAGCGGGTGTACAGAGCGGTGCAGACCGCCACCAACAGAAGTGAAAACGAAACTTATCACTCATTTCTCTTTTCTCTACCTGCTGAAGCTAAGCTGTTAAACCTTAACAGAGAAAACGCTGCAATATTAGTATCACATTAGTGTTGCCTCTGTCGTCTCCATGTTAGTTATTACTGACTTTCTTCTTCTTCTTCTCATAAAACTTTACTCTTCTTCATGGTATTTGTCCAGTATGGTTAATTCAGAGCGGCGCCCCCTGGTGGATTAATTGAGAAACGCTCATTCCAACACATTAAATGTCAGTAGCAGCACTTTGTTCCAGTCAGACTAATGACAACGACAATAAAGCACATTTACAAAAGGAACTAAGAACTGGAGTGGAATTATTAAGTACTTGTATAGGTACTCGGTATCGGCAAGTACTCAAATGTAAGTACTCATACTCGTACTCGGTCTGGAAAAAAGTGGTATCGGTGCATCCCTAGTCGGGACCCCACATGGGGTCGTCTGGGATTCAAATGGGGTCATCTAAAAGTTCTACTAATTGATAAAAAATAAAAGCTTACTAATAAAAATATATGGTGAGTTGAGAGAGGCAATCACAATCCATAAAAGACGTGACAAACTGGTTGTGAAACTAAAGCACTGTGGTTCTGTTTACCTGTCAAATGTTCATTGTGGTCAGTTTCAGATGCTGCAGCTCTTTCATAATTCATAGTTTGAGTTCTTGTTTGTTCAGTATTAATTGTCAGCCTTGGAAATACAAGATGGACTGACTGTACATATCCTGACCAAGGAAAATAAAATTCTCACAGTAATCTACACCTGTCTTTTCTGCCTCCATCCAGAATAATATACATTATATAGACTAAATGTCATCTAAAATTAATGTTTATTTGCAGCATAGTATAGCAAACTATTACATGATCAAAACCAAATTAATTTTAGCAAAAAAAAAAAGACTCAGTTTTGAATGTTGGGGGTCGCCAGAAATCTGACGTTAAAATGGGGTCACGAGCCATAAAAGGTTAGAAACCACTGGGGTATACGTAATGCAGACTGAAAAATAAGTAGGTAGACTCGTTATACCGCTGTATATCCTGGACTACACCACTGTCCCCATGTTTGCGTGGGTTCTCTCCAGTTAATAGGTTAATCTAAATTGCCCATAGGTGTGAATGTGACAGTGATTGTTTGTCTCTATATATCAGTCCTGAGATGAACTGATGACATGTCCAGGGTGTACCCCGCCTTCACCCATAAGTAGCTGGGATGGGCTCCAGCGACCCCTGTGACCCTAGTGAGGATAAAGCAGGTTCAGAAAATGAATGAATGAATGAATGACTGAATGTTTTTGTCTGTAGTCTCTGCAGGAGGAAGTGCCCATTCCAGGGACGGAGATGAAACTTGGCTACCTGAGCAGCAGGACCCCCGGGTACAAGTCCATACTGCGGGTGACCCTCACCCACTCGGTCATACCGTTCAATCTGATGAAGGTTCACCTCATGGTGGCTGTGGAAGGCAGGCTCTTCAGGAAGTGGTTTCCCGCCGCTCCGAACCTCTCCTACGACTTCATATGGGACAAGGCTGACGTCTACAGCCAGAAGGTCTACGGGCTGTCTGAGGCGTTCGGTAAGCGACGAGCGGCATATTTTGACATTTTCACATCAGCTCCTCAGTCGGTTAATATTTCACTCTTTGTTTCGTGTCCTAGTGTCTGTGGGGTTTGAGTATGAGTCATGTCCAGACCTCATTCTGTGGGAGAAAAGGACTGCAGTTCTTCAAGGATATGAAACGACTGCCTCCAAACTGGGAGGATGGACCATAGACAAGCACCACGCTTTAAATATCCAAAGTGGTGAGTCAACTAATGCTCCTAATGCTTGTAGATTTCCTATTTTTAGACACTTTTCATGAAAGCATTTATTTCACAGTGAAAACACACATCTCATCTAAATGCTGGTGTTTGAGGCTGAAATGGATGGCATTATTTGTTGAATTGGAAATGTTTTGTTTTTGCCAATTTACCCGTAAAGGCCCAGTGGTACTTTTGTAACAGTTTCCAGATGAATTTTTCCTCAGTTTTTGTCTTTCAGGTTTTTTAAAATTTTTTTATTTTAGCTTTATTTGGAATGGACACGTACATACATGATGGATGGATGGATAGATAGATAGATAGATAGATAGATAGATAGATAGATAGATAGATAGATAGATAGATAGATAGATAGATAGATAGATAGATAGATAGATAGATAGATAATAGGGGATGGATGGATGGATGGATGGATGGATGGATGGATGGATGGATGGATAGATAGATAGATAGATAGATAGATAGATAGATAGATAGATAGATAGATAGATAGATAGATAGATAGATAGATAGATAGATAGAAAGAAAGAAAGAAAGAAAGAAAGAAAGAAAGAAAGAAATATGGTCACCACTCTAAAGAAACAGTCACACTACAGCAACAATAAATACAGAATGTAAATAGCTAAAAAAAAAAAAAAAAAGTAGAATAAAAAGAAAAGTAGAATTAAAAAAGGCAAGGTATGTGCTTTATCTAACACATAAAACATAGAACCCCCCCGAGGACTGAAGTGTTCTGGTGCTTCTATCTCCTACACTCCCCAACACAGCTACTCCTCCTCCCACCTCCTCCCACCCATCATCATAGTAACTTAGTAAAAATAAATACAAATGGCCTTCCAGTTTTATTTGTTTTGGGTCCAGAAAATGTCCATCACCAGTTGTCAGGGCATATGAGGCGAAGGAGTCCATAGTCACGGATTATTTAACCATTTTTAAGTGATTTATCACCATTTCTCATTATATTATCCTCTACATTTTTATAGTTTTTCAGTGAAAATCAAGTATTTTTCTATATTTAATTCACTGATCATGTAGATGTTTATAAAACTGCAGATTAAAGTTGAAGGTTATTACAGAAAAAAAAAAACCATGAGGCCATTAAAAGTCATCAAAAATGCATTCCAGTACTAACTCCTGTGTGTATCCTGTGACTAAAACAGACAGAAAAGAAAACCATACAATGCCAAAAATTTTGATATTAGAACTGAAGGGATTTTGGTTATTATCAAGAAAACCATAGAAAAAGGATCGATATCAGCTCTTAAATTAAACTCTTGTGAGCTATTTTAGTTATCATTATATTTGTCCAAACAAATGTACCTTTAGTTGTACCAGGCGTTAAAATGAACAAAAAACTGAAGAAAACAAGGGGCGGTCTAATAATTTTTTCTGCGGCTGTATATCAGAAACAGAAAAAAACTGAAGAAAAAGTGACTTTTTCAGCAAAGATATCAATAAATGAACATAAACCAAGTGTCTCCATCCACTGTCATTGATTCAACTCCATGGGTTTTACTGTTGAATCAACGTTGTAGACAATGACAGTGTTTCCACGGTAACTACGGAGCCTCTGAACGTCCAAATGGGTCATATCTGATGACCATGAAAAGATGAAAAACTGTATTTTTACACCAATTATTCACATTTATTGATAGAATTAGTGGATCAGTCGGTATTAAATATTTTAGATCAGTAGATGCTTTTGGTCACTGGTGACGGTTTGGGTCTTCATGGGTTAATATCACACATCATCATCATCGAACACATGGAACTGCTTAAAATAAAATGAACAGTGGAAACCTCTTACTGTGATCAAAAATTAAAGAGAGAATGCGTAGTGTTTTTGATGCTGAAAAACTAGCTTTGCCCATTTTCTTTATTAAGGTTAAATTGTTCTGTTGCCTCAAGAAATACAGATTCAGGTGCAGGTTACTTTATTTATACCCGTAGGTAGATTTATTTTGCAGTTAGACGATGAACATAATAACACAATGAAACCAAGACTTGAATTAATAGTAAACATATAATAAAAGTGCTCCAAGTTCCACCAATTAGGACATAAAAGATAAAAGAGAAAGATAGTTGAATAAAAGAATGATTGTGAGATAAAAATAAAACCTCTGGACTAAAAGAAGTTTAAAACACAATAAAAAAGACGTTAAAACCCAATTAATACCTACATAAATGCAAGATGAATTCCTAAATATGCATTAGTAAAAATCCTATTCGTAATACTTGGATTTAAGGATGCACAAAGGATTCTAAAACTCTGAACCTATTTAAAATGTATTAAAATGACAATATAGCACATTTAAGGTTTAATTGTTTTATATTTGTCGCCATTCATCACCATTTCTAAAATATTAACTACACACTCCAAACGTATTTGAACACATCGCAACCACAGTTTCCGTCTTATGTCTGTTGATTACAGGATAAAAATGTCAGTTGTTCTTAATAATTATTACAATAAATGTCAAAATAAATGTCAAAGCGGTGTGTCTTTTATGTTTAGACGGTGACTTGGGATGAAATTAAACAATTATTTATGGTTAAAACAGAGCAAATATTTTAGAAATCTAGAAATACAACATTTTGAACAGCTATAATGATTAGTTTTTAATTAATTTAGTGTTAAGTATGATTAAGTAAAAAACAACCTTGGAAGCAGTTTGGAAGCTTAGATGACAGAGTAAACAAAATTAATTTAAAAGACTGAGTTTCATATTAATATTTAATTATATACTGACCTTTCTCAGTTTTTTTTTTCTTTTGCAAAGAAACACTTGAATGTTCAATGTGTCCCCATACTTTTATCAATATCGTGTTTATAAAAAATAGGTTATTAAGGTGTTTTAATTACATTATCTTTGAATTAGCACAGATTAGATCAAATTAATTAAAACAAACCTTTAATATAATATAATACAAAACAGATTAATATTGGTGACTTCCATTGGTGAAATTACATCTTATATGTGGATACTAATACATATTTAGATCAGTTGTATCGGAATATATTTTCAACATAACTCTACAAATCGGCATCTTATTCTGGATGTTTTCTACATTAACGCCGATGCAGAAAAGCCTGTTAGTGCGATATTTGATATTGACAGTGTTGTGCAAGTTACTTCCAAACTGTAATCCATTACTTGTTACTGTTATTTAATAGTAATTTTTGACATTACAATATTACTGTCAGAATTGTAATGCGTTACATGACACCTGTATTAGTTTTGAGTTACATACAGACTCTTGTCATAAATGTAGAATAGAATAGAATGTCTTTATTGTCATTGTACAGGTACAACAAAATTGAAAAGTGCAATTGTCTTTAGGTGCAATAAAGGTATAAATAATGTACAGGGTGGGGAAGCAAAATTTACAATGAACATTTAGTTGTTTTTTCTCAGTAGGCACTACGTCAATTGTTTTGAAACCAAACATATATTGATGTCATAATCATACCTAACACTATTATCCATACCTTTCAGAAACTTTTGCCCATATGAGTAATCAGGAAAGTAAACGTCAAAGAGTGTGTGATTTGCTGAATGCACTCGTCACACCAAAGGAGATTTCAAAAATAGTTGGAGTGTCCATAAAGACTGTTTATAATGGAAAGAAGAGAATGACTATGAGCAAAACTATTACCAGAAAGTCTGGAAGTGGAGGAAGCAACAAAAAAACATACCAAAGCTTTTGTTAAAGCTCTCAAATCCAAAATCCTAAAGGATCCAACCAAATCCATGAGAAAAATGGCAATTGAACTTGAGGTAGACAACAAGATCGTTAGAAATGCAGTAAAATATGATTTGAAGTTAAAATCTTACACAAGAACACCAAAACACTAGTTGACAACAGCAACAAATCCAACTTTAGCAATTTTTGGGAATCATATTATGGCCGCCTTCTAGCCCAGATCTAAACCCTCTGGATTCTGCTATTTGGGGCGTTTTAGAACATGCTACCAATAGAACATCACACAGCAATGTCGACTTTCTTAAAGATACTATTAAAGAAGAATGAGAGAAGTTGTCACCCGAATATTTGAGGAACACTTGTGCAAGTTTCAGGAAGCGTGTGAAGGCAGTTATTGAGAAAGAAGGAGGACACATAGAATAAAAACATTTTCTATTATGTCAGTTTTCTTGTGGCAAATAAATTCTCATGACTTTCAATAAACTAATTGGTCATACACTGTCTTTCAATCCCTGCCTCAAAATATTGTAAATTTTGCTTCCCCATCCTGTATATAAAAGAGTATAAAAACTGAAAATATTTTTTAAAAAAAACCCTGACAGCATAAATATCTAAAAAAGCAGCATAGAAAAGTGTCACTGGAGGTATAAAAGGTACATAAAACATCACCACATACCCCTAGACCACATTCAGCATTTCCACACTTACATTAATGTCCAGCAGTGTTCAGCGCAGTTATGACCCTGGGATAAAAACAGTTTTTTAAACGGTTTGTACTGGCCTTTAGTGTCCAGAAACATCTGCCAGAGGGTAAAAGTTCAAAAAGTGGAAAACCAGGGTGAGTAGCATCCCTGGTAATCCCTGATAATATTCCGCTTGCATTTTTTTCCCAACATTTTACAAGTTCAAACAGGGGGCACGGCGCCGAGGATGCTGGTAGATAAATCCGCAATCGATAAAGAATTCTAACTAGTCATAGAAACGTTAGCTTACCTTGTCAATGCTGATCACAGGGATCATGCTAATGCTAACTAGCTTCTGTAAAGCAGGGTTAGGGTTAGTACTGAGCATACAGGGTGGGGAAGCAAAATTTACAATATTTTGAGGCAGGGATTGAAAGACAGTGTATGACCAATTAGTTTATTGAAAGTCATGAGAATTTATTTGCCACAAGAAAATGTACATAATAGAAAATGTTTTTATTCTATGTGTCCTCCTTCTTTTTCAATAACTGCCTTCACACGCTTCCTGAAACTTGCGCAAGTGTTCCTCAAATATTCGGGTGACAACTTCTCCCATTCTTCTTTAATAGTATCTTCCAGACTTTCTCGTAATAGTTTTGCTCATAGTCATTCTCTTCTTTCCATTATAAACAGTCTTTATGGACACTCCAACTATTTTTGAAATCTCCTTTGGTGTGACGAGTGCATTCAGCAAATCACACACTCTTTGACGTTTGCTTTCCTGATTACTCATATGGGCAAAAGTTTCTGAAAAGGTATGGATAATAGTGTTAGGTATGATTATGACATCAATATATGTTTGGTTTCAAAACAACTGACGTAGTGCCTGCTGAGAAAAAACAACTAAATGTTCATTGTAAATTTTGCTTCCCCACCCTGTACGTCCATGTGGACAATGGACTGTCCTCTGACATCTTCACCCATTGGCTGAACACTAACAGGAAATAGAACTTGACAGACGCATTTTGGATTTCTTAAACCAACTTTTTTTTGGTGCGTGACCCCATTTTAACCCTTTCATGCATAGGTCACTACAGTGGACAGTTCTTCTCCAGCTGTTCTCTTATATATTCATGGGTTTTGATGTTTTAGTTCCATATCAGCCAACACAGTGAACACTTACGCACCATCCCATACCCTAACATTTATACCATTACGGTAACTTTGCTGTTCTTGATAAACCTGATCTGCACTAACATGTTTAAGTGTAAATCAATTGTTATTTGTTAGACAAGAAGGTTTTTTTTTTTTTTTTTGCATATTATCTCCATGAAGTGAGTAATTACTAGCATTAGAATATGTTAAAATGTGAGAAGACATCAGATTAGCAGCAGTAAAAATGTTTTTTATTTCATTGTTTTCATATCACTTTCAGATATTGGGTTTTAAACATGTTTCTTTACTTCAAAAATTAAATGCATGGATATTTTTGTAACTCCATAGAAAAAAAAAACTTGATCGCATTGTTTTTTTTCATGCCTAAGGAGGAATAAAAACACTGATGAAAAAAATCTTAACTAAGGTTCTCACAATTCATGCATGAAAGGGTTAATATTACAAATTTCTGACATTCAAGACATTCAAAACGGTAACTTTTTTTTTTTTTTTTGCTAAAATGAACCCTTTCATGCATGAATTATGAGAAACTTTATCGAGATTTTTTTTTCCCCAAGTGTTTTTATTCCTCTGTAGGCATGAAAAAAAACCAATGTGATTGAATTTTTTTTTTTTTTTAACCTATTTCTCATGGAGTTACAAAATCATATGTTTAATTTTAGAAGCAAAGAAACATGTATTTACTGACATACTGTGTGGAAACTATGAGATAAAAACATTTTTAATGCTGCTAATGTGATGTTTTCTCACATTTTAACAATACCTGCATGGAGATAATATGAAAAAAAAAAAAAAACAAAAAAAACTTTTTGTTACCTCCACCAAGGAGGTTATGTTTTTGCCAGGGTTTGTTTGTCTGTTTGTTTGTCTGTCCATTAGTGTGCAACATAACTCAAAAAGTTATGGACAGATTTTGATGAAATTTTCAGGGTTTGTTGGAAATGGGATAAGGAAGAAATGATTAAATTTTGGTGGTGATCGGGGGTGGGGGGGCCCACGGGGGGGGACACTGATCAGCCTTGGCAGAAGTCTGCGCTCTCCAAGTGCTTCTAGTTTAAAAAAAGCAAAAACGAAACTGTTAATTACAGTTTAATAACAATTAGCAATTTTTTTTTTTTACAGTCAAACATGTGACTGCAGATCAGGTTTATCTGGAACAGCAAATGTACAGTAATGGTATGAATGTCAGTGTATGGGATGGTACATAAGTGTCCACTGTGTGGGCTGATATGGAACTAAAACAACAAAATCCATGAATATACAAGAGAACTCCTTTGAACAGCTGTCCACTGTAGTGACCACTATGCATGAAAGGGTTAATTTGTTTTTGATCATGTAAGGTGTTTGTGTTTATATTCTAGCGTGTTTTTCCCTGATTTCAGCTCTTGTGGCTTTGTCTGATGTGACAACTGTGCATGAAAACATCCCACTGCAGACACCGAAACAAAAAGATGTGAGGAGGGCAGACTTCTGGTGATTAGTCATTGATTACACTGGTCAACAACTAATTTATTGTTTAAGTTTTTTGAGCTGATTTAGGATAATTTTGGTGTGCTGAATCCAAAAATCACATTAATTTTGCTCAGTCAGGTCAACTTTCTGAACTATGCTACATATTGGCTTTTTAACATTTTTGCTTACATTTATGGGCATTTTCACATCATATGAAACAAAATTCTTTCATATTTCTTGCAATAAACGAGTTCTGAAGATTTTACTTTTGCCAATTTATGATTAAGGGTTTTTTTAATATTACAGGTGAATGAAATGGCTTCGACTAGAAGATCTTGCAAAAATAAGCCTGACGTATTCTGCTACATCTGCGGTGAAAACACCATTGTACCTAACAGGAATCAAGTCACAAGTTTCATAAAGTGTGCTTACCAATCTTATTTTGGTATTAATTATTATATTTTGTGAGAAGATCAAATTTTTCAAAATCAAATGAGCAAAAAACCTGACCTGATTGAGAAAAACAGATGTCATTTTTGGATTTAGCGGTGCAAAATGGTCCTAATTCAGTTGAAAAAACCTAGACAACTTGCAAAAAACATTTTTTTGTAACCCAGTGTTATTATGCCTGTAGGGAAATTCAGCCTCTGCATTCAGCTCTACATAATACACACACTACCTAGAATTAATGATAGGGCGGTGGTTCCCAACCATTTTTGGCTCGTGACTCCATTTTAACATCACAAATTTCTGGCGACCCCAGACATTCAAAACAGAGACTATTTTTTTGCTAAAATTAATTTGTTTTTGATCATATACTGTGCTTTCTGGACTATAAGCCGTACTCACCCCGTCTCCAATGTCTCACCATCACTTCATTGATGCCAAGCTTACGTGCAGCAGCTCTATTTCCTTCTTCGTCAGCCGGATTGATCGTTAGCCAAGTAAACATAAATTAGCAGCATCACTTTAGAGCGGTGGGTTCACAGTGTGTGGAAGAAAGTAGCAGCTTACAGGCCGGAAATTACGGTAATAGTTTGCTAAACTATGTTGCAAATAAATGTTAATTTTAGACGACATTTAGGCGACATTATAAATTTTTGTAATTTTTATCAATTACTGGAAATTTCAGGTGACCCCATTTGAATTCCAGGTGACGTCACGTAGGGTCTTAAAGTCTCACGGTCTAGCTGTTTTTTTAGTTTTTTTTTTTTTTTCCATTTGAGCAATTAAATTATGTGCGAAAAGTGTGTTGTGATGCAAGCGCTATTGAACATGCGCAGAGTAAAATATTACTGAAAATTGATTAGTAATGCCTTGCACTGCTGCGTTACAGCAAAAAGTAATCTGTTACTGTAATGCATTACTTTACTACCATGTTACTCCCAACTCTGGATACACTTGTCTATAAGGAAAATGCTTCCAGAATAAAAGTCATGAAATTTTACCACATGAGAGTCACTGATAAAGAAAAATCAAGTCAAAAATGCTGGTTGGCTGAACTTTCCAAGATACAGCCTTGGGTCAAAATGTGAAATTCAAGAATTAATTAGAGAATGGGTTTGAGTCAAAAGGAATATTTGTCTCAGAGCTACAAGATCTACTTCAAAACACTGTCTGCACATTAGAATACATTCACTTTACAGGTTCTATTTAGTGGAAGATTTCTAAAACTATTATATAAATGTACATAAACCAATATATATGTGTAATAACACTTAATCATATACCTTGAAAACATCAGCAAACCGGCACTTTTGTCATTTATTTTCCAATTAATCTTATTAAAATATGTAACATTTAGCACATTTAATATCTGAAGCAAATCATTTCTAAAAAATTGTAGACCAGTGATATCGAGTTGTTGCTGTTGCATCGTTTTGAGGCGGCGATGTCACGAATCCTTGGACACATTTTGACTTTTTTATTACCATTGTCCGTATATAGGTGAGGGTGGTCAATTTTCCTATTGCCAGAAAATTACCCCTGAAAGGCACTAGTAGTCGAAAAAATAGAGAGAAACTTTGGGCGGGGGCTGTCAGGAGCGGGGCCTCATGCTCTGTTTGTATCGGGAAGGGCTCATCAAAGGAGATGAAGCATACTCATGTGAAAAGTGCTCAGGAAGGTGGCACTTTGATCTGTCACACTGAACCTGCGGAGGCTGAATGTGGCGTCCGGAGGAAAAAAAAAAAAAAAAAAAGAAGAGCGCTTCGCCACCCCCACCCTTTGGCACCTCTCTGTCTTATTCATGCCCAGCATTTTTAGAATCATCCCTAATTTAATTGCTGTCAGCCTGCTACTCCCAGCAGCAGCAGTCCCTAAGATTAAATCACGTCCCAGGGAGGGGATGCTTGGCTGATCTTCTCTGATAGACCAAATGTTGCGCTGCTCAAAGAACTCAGGTCACCAAGTACCATCAGAAGCAGAAAAACTACCGCAGACGTGCAGATCCTGAATTTCAAATATGATTACACTGATTGGGGCTACACCAACATCTTTACATTTCCATATTTGACACATTTCCAGAAATACATTGGCAAAACTAATGGAAACATAGTGTGCATGTGTGTGTGGGTGCACGCTGCATGCAGAGCACACATACGGCTGGGTATTTGCACAAGCACAAAGCAGGTAGAAATGCAGGCACAACGCCATGTTTTTTCATCACAGGAGTCATTTTTACTGTGATTGTACCTGTGTGGTAATATTTTTCTGTTTGGAGAGATTCCACTCGTGCCGGCGGCTTTTGGGTTGGCGTTTCGGCGTGAAATTGCGTCGATGTTTCTGTCCATGAAGACCACGTTTTACTACAAACACCAGCTCTTAGAGCAATTTTCATGGCTTCAGTTGGTGGAGGAGTACACGCAGTCTTATTAAAAATCACATCAGTTTCTTATTTGCGTGTTGACTTTTGCTTTTTTTTTTTTAATCTAGTGTGGATTACAAACTGTATTACGACTGTATTACCTGAAACCCTGGAGAATCATAGCACCGGAATAATCTCAGTTTACCAAGTGTGACATATTACATTCATCCATTAATCCAATAGTGATTGGAACCCATTTGCCCGAGTTAAATATTGCATATTTCTGCAAAGGTCTGAAAGCATTATCGCATCACAGTGATTTAACAACATATTCCTAAACCGTAACTAACAGTTGTAAAAAAAAAAAAAAAAGAAAAAAAAAAAAAGATGTTTTAGTTGCAAAATTGTTTTTTTTTCCAATATTTTTTTATTTACTTCCAGTCACAGAATTACAATTTATCTTCCCTTTTTTTTCCAAGTATGAACATATATGCATATAGAGACACATTTACATATATATATATATATATATAAATATATATATATATATATATATATATATATATATATATATATATATATATATATATATGTGTGTGTGTGTGTGTACAAAAACAACAAGTAAAACAGCAATAATTATACATGGTGTCCCATAAGTTTCCATACATAGGAGACATAATACATTCCATACATATATGGTTCTAACATGTATTTCTTTATATTTCTTTTTTATAGTTCTTCAGCAGTGGAGGACACGCATTGAAATGTGTTCCCGACAAAATGGCAGTCATATAGAGCATATTATATAAATAAAAATGGTTTATGTCAAGAAACGTTTATTTTTCCTGTGTATGGAGACTCATGGGACACCCTGTATATTGGTAATTACAGGGTGCTTGTGCAGGTCTTGAAAGTCTTAAAAAGTCTGGAAGTTTGAAACTGTTTTCCAGACCTTGAAAAGTCAGTAATTTTTGTGAAAGTCCTAATAAAGTACGGCAAAAAGTTTGTCATAGTCACATTTTAGCATATGCTCAAAGGCACATCTATATTATTAAAGCCAAGTCGCCTCTGTATGTGTTCGTGTGTGTGTCTCAAGATTCACAAAAAATCCATACAGAGCTGAATGCTGCAGTTTGGCACATTTATGCATTTTTGGTCAAGGAACAGACTAGCGAAAACGGCAAGTTGATAGGACCAATATTTTGGGAGACATTAGTAATTTTGGAATACAATAGCCTTACAATAATGTTCAATTCAATTCAAAATTTATTACAAAATTATTACAAACAGTTATTAAAATTAACAATTGCATCGATGTTTCTGTCCGTGAAGACCACGTTTTACTACAAACACCAGCTCTTAGAGCAATTTTCATGGCTCCAGTTGGTGGAGGATTACACGCAGTCTTATTAAAAATCACATCAGTTTCTTATTTGCGTGTTGACTTTTGCTTTTTTTTTAATCTAGTGTGGATTACAAACTGTATTACGACTGTATTACCTGAAACCCTGGAGAATCATAGCACCGGAATAATCTCAGTTTACCAAGTGTGACATATTACATTCATCCATTAATCCAATAGTGATTGGAACCCATTTGCCCGAGTTAAATATTGCATATTTCTGCAAAGGTTTGAAAGCATTATGCATTACAGTGATTTAGCAACACATTTCTTAACTGTAAATCGCAAAAAATAATTGTATATCATGAATTACAGGGTGCTTGTGCAGGTCTTGAAAGTCTTAAAAAGTATGGAAGTTTGAAACACTGTTTTCCAGACCTTGAAAAGTCTGGAATTTTGTGTGAATGTCTTAAAGGGGTCATATTTTGCTAAACCCACTTTTATTAGTCTTTGGTTCATTTATTCATGTATTTGGACCCTGATAGTTCATAAAGTTAGAAATTGAACCCCCCAGGTGCTGCAAAGCTATCTTTATATTCATTTTGGCAAAAATCGAGTGGATTTCTACAACTTGTTTTAATTCCTGCTTAATTTGTTATGTCTATAAGTAGTTACGTCATGACATTTGCACATATAAGGTCAAGACTTCCGACGAACATTTCTCCGAGTACGACATAATTGTTTGTCAACAGCAGCGGCTGTAATAAAAACTGAAAATATGTCCAAACTTTGAGCCGATTACCTAAAATGTTCAGTTGTTGGTTGTATTAACAAACATAAGTGGCTGAACGGGACAGAAAGCACAGTCAACAACCTGGGGGGGGGCGGGGCCTGAAGTGGCTCATTTGCATTTAAAGGGCCAGCGCTCAAAACGACCTTTCTGGTGTCACTACTCAGAAAAAAGGGTTGAAGATGGACCTGTGGAGTTGAATTAATGAAGAATTCAGACCCAAGCAGAGAATTTACAGTTTATGTAGAGCACAGGGAAATGTTTAGAAACACATAATTCCATTTAAAAAAGTAAAATATCACTCTTTTAATAAAGTATGGAAAAAAGTTTCTGTCACAGTCACATTTTAGAGTATGCTCAAAGGCACATAATCTTGTAAAATAAGAAATACATGAGGTAACATAAAAAATTTGATATGATTTCACTAACTGATCGATACTGGAATGATTCTAGTGAAATTTGTTTGTGTGATCTCCATGCACTTCTGTGATTTTCATATGTTCTGAAAACGTTTCTGTCAGTAAAACACGTTTTAACTGCGAATTATTGCATTCATTCATTCATACATTTATTAAAACGAACTTTTCTACTTCACACAACAGGTACAATCCCAACCAGAAAAGTAGGAACACAAGTATAAAAGTACATAAATTCAAGGTCTTGCAGGGGAAAAAAATATAAATTCTGAAAAAGGCTGGGATTTTTATTTGGATAAAAAGCAAGCACCCTGTAATTAATGTTATTTCCAAGTAGTGAAAATGACAATAATGAACATAGATTGCTCATTTTGTTTGTTTTCTATCAGAAGAACCACACACTTCATCTATAACAGCATTTTTAAACTGCTTAGAATTAATTTTCAGGTACTGGTAGTGAAAGACGCCTGGATTCCTTTTAATACAGAAACAGAAACGCATTCTTTTCCAACACCAAGGCATTTTTATTGCCTAAAAACAGCGGTTTCCACTCAGTGGCGGTGAAAATTCTCCGTTTTGTAGCTCTTTTAATGACAGATTATATTGAAGTTATGTGTGGCCTTGATATGCTGAAACACACAGTGACGACATTTCACTCTGGTGTTGGAATCTTTTACTTTCCAGATGTAACTGCACACACACACACCAAACAGCGTGGGTATCTTAAATAATGAATTAAATCCCGACATGGAATTTGCAAACCTCTTTTTGCAGCCCATCTCACAGCTAATTGGAATTTTTGTACTGATTCCAAATGTAATATTGCAACATTTTTTATTTAACCAAACAAGTGCTCACCAGGAATTTCTGTATTATCGCTGCTGTATAAATATCATGTAATGGGAGTTGTTAGTGAATGTGTACACTTAGCCATAACCCTTTGTAGATCATTACTGTGAATTCGCCTCCATATTCCACTGTTTATGTAATGAAGTGCTGCTGTAAATGTACATGTGTTTGTTACCTGGTTACCTGTGATCCCTGACGTTCATGGATCAATTTCAACACGCCGTTTCAGTAACAGTGTGACCCTTAAAAACCCACAACTAACCTCCAAATGATTTTTTCTGCCTTTCCCAGGTGATTTATTACCACTTATTGTAACATCATCCCCTGCATTTTGGATTTTTCTGTATAAATCAGGTATATTCCTGTATATTTATTTCACCGATCATGTAGATGTTCATAAAAGGTCAGAGGAAAATTTGAAGGCTATTATATCAAAACAGAGAAAACTGAAGAAAAAGCACAAAATATCATTAATTGACCATAAAAAAAAGTGTCTTCAACTGCTGTTTTACTGGTGAATTAATGTTTCAGAAGATGACGGTGTTTCCATGGTAACTACAGAGCCTCTGAACCTCCAAATGGGTCATATCTGATGACCATGAAAAGATGACAAACTGTATTTTACACCAAATATTTACATGTATTGATAGGATTAGTGGTTCTACAGTTACTAAACATTAGATGCTTTTGCTCGACGGTGGATATTTGGGTCTTTATGGGTTAATTTCATGACATTCTACTGATTTTTGGCTCATTTTTGTTTTGTTTGGGTTGTTGACAGGAATAACTGGTCAATAGCAGCATCAGTAAAATAACCTACATACCTGAGATTGGAAAATTGGTTTAATTACTATTATTCCAATTATGCTTAATGCCACTAATTTGCATCATAGTTGGGTGCTTCTATAAATCTGGTCCCTAAAAACAGGACACAGAAAAAAAGGCTGAAAATTCAAACCAGATTTACACTGTTAGTTTGGAAGTTTGGAAGCACTTTGGGTCTGTTTTAAAAGTAAATGTCTACTGGGATAAAAGAGAAACTATTTTCAGATAAAACACATTTTTATTTGACATACAAAAATCTGCATGTAACACGGTAAAAAGGACACGAAAATTACGTGCTACTGTTTTTTCGAATATCTTTTTATTCTCTCACGGGTACATTTTGGGAATCGGAGTAAATATGCAAGGCAGAATGATTCACAAAAATGACCACTGTGACAAAATCACTCGCAGTTTATATGTGTTTAAATCGGAAGGTTCCGCATGTAACGGCAGTGGACACGATGGGTTACGCGCGAAACCTGGAATGAGACTGCGATTCATGAAAAACTCACAGGTCTGGATTAGAAAAACCACTATGATCAACAAATTTAACACAGGATCTTTATTTATAGCGCTATATAAGACCATTTACAGCCATGTATTCCAGATTAAATGCACTGACACCTGGGTAGCTTTTACTGTCCCAATTTTTGGCCCCAATATTTGATTAAAAATTCATCAATTCTGGGATGGCTCAGAGCTAGAGTATTTTTTTTTTTGCATTTATCTGAGGTCATCATTAGGTACATCCTGTGGGGGAACATGTCAAAATTTCTCTTTTATTATTGGGTCTATAAAGCTGGTAAAGTGTCAGGTACCAAAATGAACCCAGTTTCATGGAAAGACCCAGTTATTTTAGGTGCTCTATTCAACTGAATCACTTTATTTAGGGTCTGCATCACAGCAACAACACAAATATGTTTTTTTTCTTATAATTCTAAGTAAATTTAGGCATAACCATGTGCACCGGCTGTTGCTTTTGGTATAAATTCTACCATCCTCCGCTCTCTAAATGTTCTTTGGTCTAAACACTTTCCTTTCCTTTGCCTTCATCAGGTATTCTTCACATGGGCAACGGGGAGAACGTCTTTATCTCCCAACAGCCTCCTGTAATCGGCAGCGTGATGGGCAATGGGCGCCGACGCAGCATCTCCTGCCCCAGCTGTAATGGCCTCGCTGACGGAAACAAGCTGCTGGCCCCTGTGGCTTTGGCCTGTGGCTCAGATGGAAGTCTGTACGTGGGCGACTTCAACTATGTGAGGAGGATTTTCACCACGGGGAACGTCACCAGCGTCCTGGAGCTGAGGTAAGACAGCAGCGGCCCGCTAACACTCAGTCACGACCATGAGCTCAGATGGACCCGCACATGGGTCATAAACCACCGAGGTCGATAGAGATAGACAGAAATGCCCTAATGGTCCAGGATTGATGGTCCTGCTCCTCTCATCCACCTGTATCCACCTGGATCAGCAGACTTTGGTCTTAATAGGGGCTGAAGAGGATGGAATGGGGTCTTAGCAGAGGATATTAAAGAAAAAAAAAGTCTTCATCTTTGGACGTTTTGGTCAATTCTAAAAAATGAATTAATGTGAAATAGCTGCGATCTATTACAATTATTACTTTTTTCTTCAGATGATGGATGTTTGTAATGAATATTTTACCCCTTAACTACCCATAACTATTTGACTTTTTTGTCTTTCCCAAGTTATTTCTCATTATTTGTTATAATATTATCCTCTGCATTTTGCATTTTTTAGTGAAAATCAGGTATTTTCCTATATTTAATTTACCGATCATGTAGATGTTCATAAAAGCTCAGCAGAAATTCAAAGCTTATTAAGTCAAACAGGTAAAAAATCAGGAAAAATTGACTTTTCCAACAAAATATACCATTAAGTGAACATAAAAACACGTTTCTCCATCCACTGTCATTTATCAAACTATAGGATGTCCCTAAAGTCTGTACACATGGGCAAAAATGCATATTTTTGACATTTTATCCAACTGGAATATTAACAAATAACATATTCAATATGATTTCCATCATTTGCGATGCAAAGGGACACCCTATACATGGGTTTTACTGGTGAATCAATGTTGTAGAAGAGGACGGTGTTTCCATGTTTACTACGGAGCCTCTGAACGTCCAAATGGGTCATATCTGATGACCATGAAAAGATGACAAACTGTATTTTACACCAATTATTTACATGGATTGATAGGATTAAAGGATCAACAGTTATCAAACATTTTAAGTCAGTAGATGCTTTTGCTCGGTGACGGATATTTGGGTCATCATAATAGAATTATTGTTGTTTAAAACTCTAATATTGTACAGTTGCAGAAAAAATTATCATACCATCAAAAGTCATCAAAAACAATGGTTGTGCAATCCAGTATTAACTCCTGTATGTATCGTGTGACTAAAACAGACAGAAAAGAAAACATGGAATGCCTAAAAGCACTGTTTTTGTCGTACAATGCCATAGATATTGACATAAGAACTGAAGTGATTTTGGTTATTTATCAAGAAAACATGGAAAATGGATAGATATCAGCTCTGAAATTAAACTACTATGAACTATTTTTGTTGTTATCATTATATTTGTCCAAACAAATGTACCTTTAGTTGTACCAGGCATTAAAATGAACAAGAAATTGAAGAAAACAAGGGGTGGTCTAATCATTTTTTTGCGACTGTATTTAGTTAGGTTTTTTATATTGAAATAATTAATAATGGTTAAGTTTATGGTACACATAATGCTCACATGTGTACTTAAATGTAGAGTAATATATAATTTGTGGACTCAAACAGCCTTTTTTTTTTTTTTTCCAGTTAGTGGCATCACATGTACTTTACATGTACAGTTAATTTTTAATGCCACTTGCATCTATGTTATTAGCATCAAATGAAAGAAATTATTAAACATAATGTCATTCAGAAACTTGAATAAATGGCCTTGTCTGTGAACTTGATATCTGCCAGCGTCAGGTTTTCATCAGGAATGATCCCACTCCACTTCACAAAGTCGTCAAACGATACCTTTTCGTTACTGAACTGGACTGAAAAACTCATTGATGCAGAAATTACATACTTTGTGTTTAATAGTAGATGTGTTTTCGTAGCTTTAAACAGTCTCTTGTTCACTCTTTGTGAACTCCACAATGTCCAATAAAGTGTCAGGGCTTTCAAACCTGTCAGCTTGAAAGACATATTTCTTTCTGTAAAAGAAGAAATAATGACCAAACCAAGGCTGTGGTGTTTAAGTGACATTAGAATTTAAATTACTTTTCACCAAGCAAGAACTTCTTATGTGTGATAAAATAAATAATCAACCACCATCAATGTATTCTAAGTTCAAGTACTGGTTGAGTTTCAAGAGGTCCACAAAAGGTGAAGCAAATATGAAAAAAAGAACAGAGAAAGAATAAACTGTAATATCATTTACCTTACATCTAGTTCCACTTATGTTCATTATTCACTTGTCATTCTAACACCTAACATGAGATGATAAAAAGTACAGGAGGTGGATGAAGTTGATAAGTAAATATAAAATACATGAATGAATGAGGAAAAAAAGGAAAGTTTGGCCTTACTTAGCCTCAATGCATGAGCTAATGTTAGCGTATTAGCTCGCTAATTTTAGTTTCTACTGCCAAACTGGATCACTATGGATTCCCCATATATAGAATAAATTACAAGTCCTAAATAAATGAGGAGAAAAATTAAGTTTGGCACTCGCTAATATTAGCGTGCTCACTAGCTAATGTTACTTCTCACTGTATCTGCATAACAGGATCTTCAAGTATTCCCCTGATTTGACAGAACATGACAAAAATTAGGTGTTTCACGTCACAGGAGGTGGATGAAGTTGATAAGTAAATTTATAATGGATAAATGAATGAGGAAAAAAAAGGGAAGTTTGGCCTTTTTTAGCCTCAGTGCATGAGCTAATGTTAGCATATTAGCTCGCTAATTTTAGTTTCTACTGCCAAACTGGATCATTATGGATTCTGCATATATAGACTAAGTTGCAAGTTGTAAACAAATGAGAAAAAAAAGTTAAGTTTGGCACTAGCTAATATTAGCATGTTAACTAGCTAATGTTACTTCCCTCTGCAACTGCCAAACGCTATCTTCAAGTATTCCCCTGATTTGACAGAATATGACATGAATGATGTGTTTTGTGTCATAGGAGGTGGATGAAGTTGATAAGTAAATTTAAAATGCATAAATGACTGAGGAAAAAAAAAGGAAGTTTGGCCTTACTTAGCCTCAGCGCATGAGCTAATGTTAGCGTATTACCTAGCTAATTTTAGTTTCTACTGCCAAACTGGATCACTATGGATTCCCCATATATAGAATAAATTACAAGTCCTAAATAAATGAGGAGAAAAATTAAGTTTGGCACTCGCTAATATTAGCGTGCTCACTAGCTAATGTTACTTCTCACTGTATCTGCATAACAGGATCTTCAAGTATTCCCCTGATTTGACAGAACATGACAAAAATTAGGTGTTTCACGTCACAGGAGGTGGATGAAGTTGATAAGTAAATTTATAATGGATAAATGAATGAGGAAAAAAAAGGGAAGTTTGGCCTTTTTTAGCCTCAGTGCATGAGCTAATGTTAGCATATTAGCTCGCTAATTTTAGTTTCTACTGCCAAACTGGATCATTATGGATTCTGCATATATAGACTAAGTTGCAAGTTGTAAACAAATGAGAAAAAAAAGTTAAGTTTGGCACTAGCTAATATTAGCATGTTAACTAGCTAATGTTACTTCCCTCTGCAACTGCCAAACGCTATCTTCAAGTATTCCCCTGATTTGACAGAATATGACATAAATGATGTGTTTCGTGTCATAGGAGGTGGATGAAGTTGATAAGTAAGTGTAAAATGCATAAATGACTGAGGAAAAAAAAGGGAAGTTTGGCCTTACTTAGCCTCAGTGCATGAGCTAATGTTAGCGTATTAGCTCGCTAATTTTAGTTTCTACTGCCAAACTGGATCATTATGGATTCTGCATATATAGAATAAGTTGCAAGTCGTAAACAAATGAGAAGAAAAATTAAGTTTGGCACTAGGTAATATTAGCATGTTAACTAGCTAATGTTACTTCCCACTGCAACTGCCAAACGCTATCTTCAAGTATTCCCCTGATTTGACAGAATATGACATAAATGATGTGTTTTGTGTCATAGGAGGTGGATGAGGTTGATAAGTAAATATAAAATGCATAAATGAATGAGGAAAAAAAAGGGAAGTTTGGCCTTAGCCTTAGTGCATGAGCTAATATTAGCATATTAGCTCGCTAATTTTAGTTTCTACTGCCAAACTGGATCATTATGGATTCTGCATATATAGAATAAGTTGCAAGTCGTAAACAAATGAGAAGAAAAATTAAGTTTGGCACTAGCTAATATTAGCATGTTAACTAGCTAATGTTACTTCCCACTGCAACTGCCAAACGCTATCTTCAAGTATTCCCCTGATTTGACAGAATATGACATGAATGATGTGTTTTGTGTCATAGGAGGTGGATGAAGTTGATAAGTAAATTTAAAATGCATAAATGACTGAGGAAAAAAAAAGGAAGTTTGGCCTTACTTAGCCTCAGCGCATGAGCTAATGTTAGCGTATTACCTAGCTAATTTTAGTTTCTACTGCCAAACTGGATCGTTACGGATTCCCCATATATAGAATAAGTTGTAAGTCTTAAACAAATGTGAAGAAAAACTAGGTTTGGCACTCGCTAATATTAGCATGTTAACTAGCTAATGTTACTTCTCACTATATCTGCCTAACACTATCTTCAAGTATTCCCCTGATTTGACAGAATATGACATAAATGAGGTGTTTCTCGTCATCACACTGAAAATTACACTTTTCATGTGATTATAAAGAGCAGAGAAAGTTGATAAGCAACGTTAAAATGCTTAAACAAAGGAGGAAAAAAAGGGAAGTTTAGTCTTAGCTAACCTCAGTGTGTTAGCTGATGTTAGCATATGAGCTAGCTAACATTACTTCCCACTGCAAGTGTTTAAATGGATCTTTATGGACTCCCCTGAATTAGAATATGGCTTTAATGAGGTGTTTTACTTCTTTTTTGTCAGCCCTTTATCTGTTCTGTCCAGTTCAGGATAAAATAATAAAGTAGTTCATGTCAACACAGCTCAGCACAAAGTGAATCAATGCACTACTATAAATGGACCAGGAAATTAAACCAGTATTTAACACACTTAAAATCCTGATCTGGAGGTAAAATGCTATGGGAAATTACACTAATCGCTGTATTTGAGCTAAATAAATGAATATAGACCCTTTTTAACCATAACTGGAGCTTCTCTAAAGAAATAAATTACAGTAAATGAGCATTTAGGCTTGACTGTTGTGGACTTGTTGACTCTTAGGATCCGGAAATGAGTTTTATAGCCCTATGATGCCAGATGTAATAAGCAGATAAAAAATACTTCAGCTTATTCATCCTTTAAATGCAGCTGCTTCCACAGAGCAGTCTGTTTACATTATCAGGGCATCAGGATTGGTGCATCATGTCACTATTACAGAGACGACCTTCAGCTGTTACTATCAGCTGTGTATACATCTGTGTACGATGGTGGCGGCATTTACTCATCCTTTGTTTTATTTCAGAACACAGTAGAAAGGTAGCTTTAAGCTTTAGAGCTGCTCAGGAACATAGAACTGTTGTGCATGTTACCTCTTACCTCAACTTAAAAGTCAATACACTGCAAATATCAAAATCGTACCAAGTGTATTTTTCTTATTTCTAGTCAAAATATCTCATCACACTTAAAATAAGACAATCATCTAAGCCAAAACCGAACCGCCAAAGGGTCCAATCTGGCCCCTAGAATGAATTTGTGAAATACAAAAATTACACTGAAGATATTAATAATCCTGGATGTTGAAATAATTTTTGGTCAATTCTATCTAAAGTGGATCAGACTAGTAAAGTATTATCATAATAACCTATAAATAATGAAAACTGCTAATTTTCCTCGTTGTTTTAGTATAAAAAAGTAAAATTAGAAAAAAAAAAAAATTACATTTACATACTATCCTTTTACAAAAAATATGAATAACCTGAACAAATATGAACAATCTGAAATGTCTTAAGAGAAGTATGTGGAATTTTAACAATATTCTGCCTGTTACTAAATCTGTAAGTTGTGATGCACATGTATAAATGATCAACTTAGGCAAAATATTTTTAACATTGCACTTTTTTTCGAAAGAATTTTCCGGTTGTTCATATTTGTTCATGTTATGTTCAAGTACGGTTCGTAGGTGTAAACATTTTCATAATGGAATTTTACTTTTTTCACTCAGAAACATCGAGAAAACTTTGGAGTTGACATTATTTATCACTTCTTATCCTATTATTTATATCATTTTGCTGGTCCAGCCCACTTTAGATCATATTGTGCTGTATGTGGCCCCTAAACTGTTCGACACCCCTGACCTAACGGGTAAATTTTCATTGAGATATAAGAATTTATTTTCAGACAATAGATCTTGAAAATCTTATTTCAGGAAATCTTACTAAGATAATTTTCACTTGTTCCATTGGCAGATTTTTTTGCTTGAATTAAGCAAAAAAAAAAAAAATCTTGAATTAAGCAAAATAATCTGTCAATGGAACACGTGAAAATTATCTTGGTAAGACTTCCTGATATAAGATTTTCAAGATTATTTAAGACATTTCCAGTGTCGGGTGTGATTGTGAGATTAAACAGCACAGCAAAAATCTAAATCTTACCAAGTGTATTTTTCTCATTTCTAGTCAAAATATCTCATCAAACTTAAAATAAGACAATCACCTAAAGCGTAACTTTTCAGTGAGATATAAGAACTTAGTTTTAGACAATAGATCTGGAAAATCGTATTTCAGGAAATCTTACTAAGATAATTTTCACTTCCATTGGCAGATTTTTTTTACTTAATTCAAGATTTTTTTTTGCTTAATTCAAGCACAAAAAAAAAAAAACAAATCTGCCAATGGAACAAGTGAAAATTATCTTGGTAAGATTTCTTGAAATAAATTTTTAAGATCTATTGTCTAAAAATAAATTCTTATATCTTACAGAAAAGTTACTCTTTAGGTGATTATGTCTTATTTTAAGTGTGATGAGATATTTTGACTAGAAATGACAAAAATACACTTGGTAAGATTTAGATTTTTTCCAGTATAGAATACATTCTCAATGGAAAAGCTGTTTAATTCAGAAAACAGCAACAAGCACAAGCTCTGAAATGTACTTGACGGCTCAAAGTAAAAACTAATTCTTCTTTTCTAGCACCTCTTTAGACATTTCATCAAATAGATATGATTTTTTTCTGCCTTCTCTTGTCTCTTTTGTCTTTTATGTTGCTGCATCTACAATAAATAATGAATTGCTGTCAAATTCATTGCAATCAAAACCTGTTGAATGTACAGATATTTATGGAAGTAAAACTACAGGGTGTCCCGTAAGTCTCCATACATAGGCAAAATAAACGTTTCTTGACATAAACCATTTTAATTTATATAATATGCTCTATATGACTGCCATTTTGTCGGGAACACATTTCAATGCGTGTCTGCTGAAGAACTATAAAGAAGAAATATAAAGAAATACATATTAGAACCATATATGTATGGAATGTATTATGTCTCCTATGTATGGAGACTTATGGGACACCCTGTACAATGTCACCAAAGTAAAGTACAAATACCTGAATACCTGAAAAATCTACTTAACTACCTCTGCTGCCATGTATTTTTATTGACTGCCACGGTAAGTACATTCAATTTAATAGCCTTTTTTTTTCTTTAACACATTAAATATTTCATCTTAATCACAAAAATTAACAGCACTATTTATGTTAGCACGTGTGGGTATATTCTTTTGTGACTGTCAACTAACTGCTATTTTTTTTTTTTCTAATTTCCACTAACATTAACTAACATTTCCTTCTCTATCTCTTCCTCTTTCTCTTATTTTCTGCTGCCTTCTTCACACTCTGACAGAAATAAAGACTTCAGGCATAGGTAAGCCATACAGCGTTTGATGAAATAACACAGAAAGGACCAGAGTGCACATACTTGATGTCAGCGTGACCTTTTGCACATATTATAAATTACTTCTATCCTTTCTAGCAAACATTGGGTGCAGTTTAATGAGCCAGATAAATATGTGATGTGTGTAGTTTTGGTGTGCCCAATAAACTGGCAACACAGAGGAGATTTTATCAGTGACTAAAGATACAAAGGGTTTATTTCTTAGGGTACGGAGTGGGAAGGGGAGTCAGTGTTTGCTTCCTTTAGATGCCATGAGTCAAGCAAAGGGCTATTGATTGATTTTCAATCAGAAGGTCATGACTTCAGCCACAGAGCGTGTAGTCAATCTGAGGATGAAAAGCCATGCGACGCTGGTCACTGGCCCCTGTTTCAAGAGCATTAACAAAGCGTTCACATGTCGCCGGTTGGATTTTATGTCTCTCGGCAACAGTCCAGTCCCTGTATTCGTGCAAAATGTACACAGAGTCTAGTTTGCAGATCTGGAGGGAGTTCTCCTGGAAAAAATCTGGTGTGTTTCTTTATTATACGTAAGAAGAAAAGTAAGCAGTTAAACAGACAAAAGAAATGTTGGAAGGAATGTGGAGAATTTAATGTGGATCACACACGTTTTTTGGAAATGTGATAAAATAACTGGATTTTGGGAAATGGTGTGTGGAGTATTACAACAAATCATGAGGCATGAGATTCCAATGTGTTGTGATTAGGGATGTAACGATATGAAAATTTCATATCACAGTTATTATTATTATCGCGATATTGTTGAAATTGTGCTCAAAATGTTCATAAAGTGCTTATACATACTGAAATAATTTAACCAAGTTGTACTTTGGAAAAAAAACAACCAAAAAAAAAAAATAATAATAATAATAATAATAATTGGTACAGTGCACTTTCTGTTGGCAGAAACATTCAAATATGTACCCTTAGTCGTCTGAGCCTATTTTGGCCGTTTTTCAGTACTTTTGATTTAGCCTTTATATACTATATAAACAAATGTTTACTATACCCATGTTTGGTATTTTTTTTTCAGCACAACTTCATCTATATCATTTGTCTATTATTTTTTCACTTTAACTTACTATAAAAACATAAAAGGCCAGAAAACACACAAAAAAAAAAAAAAAATCCGATTTTAGAAGTTTCTGTAATTTATTGCATAAATAACACAAAGATGCTTAACGAACCTTTTCAAAGACTTTAAAAGTGAATATTGGTTCCAAATATTAGGTATATAAAATTAAAATTGTAATAAATTAAAACTATACTCAAATATTTGACATAAAGCAGATCTTTACATCGGCGTTTTCTCCAGAAAAGTGCGGTAATCAAACACGGTTATCATGAGAATTAGAATTTAAACGGTAATACTAACCGTCTGCAATTTTACCGTGGTTTATCGTTATATCGGTAATCGTTACATCCCTAGTTGTGATGTTACTGTATTTGTGTAACTTATCTGATAGAAATGTAGCAGGAAACGACATATATTTGGTTAAGGTACTTTTAGTGGCTTGCAAAAAAGCTATTCCAAGGAACTGGGGAAGGACAGAACCGCCATCACAGGACCAATGGATCGCAATTATTGAAGGAATATATACAACGGAAAGGGTGACTCATAGGCTACGTTCAGACTGCAGCCAAATGTGGCCCAAATCCGATTTTTTGCTGCTATTTGACCTGTACCTGACCTGTTCAAGACAGTTTGAACGGCACAAATCAGATTTTTTCAAATCCGACCCAGGCCACTTTCATATGTGGTCCTAAATCCGATACATATCGGATATTTTGCAATGCGACGTCAGTCTGAACGGCCAGGTCGCATTTATCCGACCTTTACGTCATTGAAATGCCAGTCCAGCCCGACTGCAACACACTTGCGAACAGATAAAGGTCACCGGAGATGAGTGTCTTGTCGTGAGAGTGTTACAGAGAGGCGGTCACAGATGTATTTAAACGTTCTTCTTGTCATTCGAAACTTATGAATGAAGTCTGTGTGAGTGAAGCCGCTAACATCACTATCCCACCACTCCTGACTCCGCCTCCACATCGAAATACTCAGTTGTACAGACGTAGCAGCGATTGCGCCACAAAAGGCCACAGCAAAAAACCTGGCTGTCCTCTTTTTTAATCATCTACTTAAAATTATTTGACTTCGGTTGTAGACAAACTTTATCAGTGCCACACACATGCCAATATGAAATGCCTCCATATTTACTTCCGTAAACACAGTGCGTGCTGCGTGGTCACGTATTACGTCAGGACCTCTTTTGTGCATGCGGGTCACTTCAGGGTCGCATTCAATTCATACTTAGAGCTAATAGAAGTCGTATTTAATTTGTAATATGAACGAGCACACAAAAAATCGGATTTCACAAAAAAATCTGAATTGTGCATTAAGACTTGCTGTCTGAACAGAGCCATAGACTGTGATTACAGGAAGCTCAAATGGACAAAAAGTAGAATAAATGGACGGTTTACAGAGCTCAGAATGGTGGAAAGACTGGATAATGCGAATGTAATGAAATGTGTGTAATGTACCCAAGCAATATTTGTTTTTTGTTGTTTTGTTAAATATATGTGTAGAAAATTTCAATAAAAACTTAAGTGACAAAAAAAAAAAAAAAAAACGTCCACAGAGTAGAAATCCGCCCTTACATCAGCTAACTTACACATCTGGTAGTGCACGTATTCTGTGTTCATCAGAGACTAAAGGAACGTCAAAGCCTCGTCCCTTTGGTCTCAGCACTCCAAACACATTTGCATATTAAAAAGGAGATTTATCCAGGAGAACACAGCATGCGTCTGTAGAAAATGGGTGGCTACCTCCTGTTCATGTGTGAGCTAGCGATAGGACTGGGAGGTTGGGTGATCTCACTGCAGTGTTCATTGACCCCCTACTAAGGATGTTCCCATCCACTCCAACCATGCTCGCTCTGTTGCCACGCCAGCATGCAGCAAAATCCAATTATCTTCTACAAACTAGATGTTGTCAGTGAATATAGATGGAGTATATGGTCATAGCTCAAGGTCATGGAATAACACCTCATAGTTTCAGTCACTATGGGGGACCTGCGCTGTTCTACATGCAAGTGGGAGCTGATAAGGTATCAGCTGATTGCACATGGCAGATAGAATGCAAAGTAGAATCCGGTTATTGAGGCTGGCTACCGACCCACTCGACAGCAGCAGTGTTTTTTTTTTTTTGTTTTTTTTTTTTTTCTTCCTCCTGTACCTGGAATGTGCTGTACAGCAACAGATCAGTCAGCTTTGTCAGAGGGCTGACTGTGACATGTGCGCCTGAGGTTTGCTGCAGTGGCCTGTCATCACTGATTCACTGAAGGTCAATTGTCATTTAAAATCATGTACTGAAGTTGACAATTCCACAGACCCCACTGGTCTTTCTTCTCGTTGTATTATAAAAATATGAGCTTTGGCACTGTCATGCCCCCTCAGCCCTTAAAGAGCCCCCAAGGTTAGAGCTGAAATTCTGTCTTAATCTACTTTCAATGACACCCTGCTGACAGGTTTCTCCATAATGCTTATCAAGTCTGGCAGAACTGTGCTGTATCCTGCCCTGATAGCTCTGGTCATGTTTCTAACCTGTATATACTTAAGTTTTGTCTCACCAACAGTCAGGCCCTATTCAGAAACAGAACACACACACAAATCTCAGTTTTTTAGGTTTCAGCAGAAGATTGATTAATATTTTCTGACCTAAAATATATTTGTACTCTTAAAACAAACAGTATTTAACCCTTTCATGCATTAATTATGAGAACCTTAGTTAAGTTTTTTCTCTTGAGTGTTTTTATTCCTCCATAGGCATGAAAAAAACAATGTGATCAATTTGGTTTTTTTTCATGGAGTTACAAAAATGTCCATGCATTTAATTTTTGAAGTAAAAGAAACATGTTTAAAACCCAATATTAGAAATTGATATTAAAACAATGAAATAAAATCTGACATCTCACATTTTAATCTCACATTTTAACATATTCTAATGTTAATTATTACTCTTTTCATGGAGATAATATGCAAAAAAAAAAAAAAAAAAAACACCTTTGTTTTTTTCCTTACAAATAACAGTTGATTTACACCGAAACATATCACTGCAGATCAGGTTTATCAAGAACAGCAAAGTTACAGTAATGGTATGAATCACAGTGTATAGGATGATGCAAAAGCATCCACTGTCTTGGCTGATATGGAACTAAAATAACAAAACCCATGAATATACAAGAGAACAGCTGTAGAATAGCTGTCTACTGTAGTGACCACTATGCATGAAAGGGTTAAAACCTCTAATTCAAAAATATAATGCCTGAAACCTTTAACCCATGTATGATGTTTGGATCTGTGGGACCCGTTTAAATTTTTTATCAAAAGAAAAATGAAGAATAGTTATTTTTTTTATGAATTTTTCTCTCTCATATCTTGATTATATAACATTTTATTTAAAAAAAAATAACTAAAAATGAGTAGCACTTAAATTCATAAATGTGATCTAGCAAAGGCAAAAAGCAAATATCAAACATGTATGCTTTTCATGTTGCTTGTAATTGGGATGAAGTAAACATCTGTTGAGAATTTTAACGTTAAATTGTTTGATTATGTTGAATTAAAACACCCATAACCAATGGTTGAAAAACAAAAATCTGAACTCCACACATGGGTTAAATCACCACAAAATTTGATGCTCTTTCATCCACACAATTATTGTCTTTGTAAAATATTTCGAGATACTGCAATATGACCATATTCATGTTGCAGCCATGTTCCTCTAATTGGCTGGATACTGCAACATACAACACTCTTAGACAACCGCTAATGTTAGCATTCAACCACTTCCAAGCTAACATTGCTGTCTGATTCTTTTCACCATGAAATAGGAAAAGTCGGAAATTAAATCTGAAATATCATTGCAAATCTATTTTAATGACAAAGTTAAACATATTATGTAATCAGTCAGTAATATAATCAAGTTTAGGGTGTAAAGAATTTTCGCTAAATGCTGAAATGCTCTTGTTAAGTCGCTAACATGATGTGACATTATGCTAACTACAACGCATGTTACATATATAGTGTTATGTACAGATATATCCGACACAAATATATTTAAAGAACTTCGTTAAATTGTGTAATGTACAGATATATCCAATAGGAATATATTTAAAGAACTTGGTGAAAAAGACTTTTAATTATTAATGTACATGTAACAGTATCAGACAACAGTGTTAGCTAAGAAGTGGTGCGTACATTAGCTTTTGTCTAATGGTTGCTAATGTTGTTTTACTTTTAGACATGGTTTGATATCCCTCTGGATTTTCACTATTGAGCCACCCTAAACATGATACCAGTGGTAAATATTGATTATTGTTATGTAAAATTATAGGTTTTCATTGTTTTGTTTTCAGTAATGATGTACTTCTCCTAGTTTTAGTGCTATTAAGTGCCATTAAATACAGCAAGACACTGCAATATGACCATGTTCATGTTGCAGCCATTTTCCTCTAATTGGATGGATACCACAACATACACAACTTTTAGACAACCGCTCATGTTAGCATTCAGCCACTTCCAAGCTAATATTGCTGTCGGATTCTTTTCACCATGCAATAGGAAAAGTTGGAAATTAATTCTGAAATATCATTATATATCGATTTTAACCACAAAGTTAAACATATTATACAATCAATCATTAATATAATCAAGTTTAGGGTGTAAAGTATTTTAACTCAATGTTGAAATGCTCTTGTTAAGTTGCTAACGTTATGCTAACTACAGCATGTTACATATATAGTGTAATGTACAGATATATCCAACACAAATATATTTAAAGAACTTGGTGAAAAAGACTTTTAATTATTAATGTACATGTAACAGTATTAGACAACAGTGTTAGCTAAGAAGTGGTGCTTACATTAGCTTTTATCTAATGATTGCTAATGTTGTTTTATTTTGAGACATGGTTTGATATCCCTCTGGATTTTTACTATCGAGCCACCTTAAACATGATACCAGTGGTAAATACTGATTATTGTTATGTAAAATTATAGGTTTTCATTGTTTTGTTTTCAGTGATGATGTATGTCTCCTAGTTTTAGTGCCATTAAAGTGCCATCAAATACAGCAAGATACTGCAATATGACTATATTCGTGTAGCGGCCATTTTCCTTTAATTGGGTGAATACCACAACATACACAACTCTTAGACGACAGCTAATGTTAGCATTCAGCCACTTCCAAGCTAACATTGCTGTCAGATGCTTTTCACCATGAAATAGGAAAAGTTGGAAATGAATTCTGAAATATCATTGTCGATTTTAACCACAAAGTTAAACATATTATATAATCAATCATTAATATAATCAAGTTTAGGGTGTTAAGTATTTTTGCTCAATGCTGAAATGCTCTTGTTAAGTTGCTAACGTTATGCTAACTACAGCATGTTACATATATAGTGTAATGTACAGATATATCCAACACAAATATATTTAAAGAACTTGGTGAAAAAGACTTTTAATTATTAATGTACATGTAACAGTATTAGACAACAGTGTTAGCTAAGAAGTGGTGCTTACATTAGCTTTTACCTAATGATTGCTAATGTTGTTTCATTTTGAGACATGGTTTGATATCCCTCTGGATTTTCACTATCGAGCCACCTTAAACATGATACCAGTGGTAAATACTGATTATTGTTATGTAAAATTATAGGTTTTCATTGTTTTGTTTTCAGTGATGATGTACGTCTCCTAGTTTTAGTGCCATTAAAGTGCCATCAAATACAGCAAGATACTGCAATATGACTATATTCGTGTAGCGGCCATTTTCCTTTAATTGGGTGGATACCACAACATACACAACTCTTAGACGACAGCTAATGTTAGCATTCAGCCACTTCCAAGCTAACATTGCTGTCAGATGCTTTTCACCATGAAATAGGAAAAGTTGGAAATGAATTCTGAAATATCATTGTCGATTTTAACCACAAAGTTAAACATATTATATAATCAATCATTAATATAATCAAGTTTAGGGTGTTAAGTATTTTTGCTCAATGCTGAAATGCTCTTGTTAAGTTGCTAACGTTATGCTAACTACAGCATGTTACATATATAGTGTAATGTACAGATATATCCAACACAAATATATTTAAAGAACTTGGTGAAAAAGACTTTTAATTATTAATGTACATGTAACAGTATTAGACAACAGTGTTAGCTAAGAAGTGGTGCTTACATTAGCTTTTATCTAATGATTGCTAATGTTGTTTTATTTTGAGACATGGTTTGATATCCCTCTGGATTTTCACTATCGAGCCACCTTAAACATGATACCAGTGGTAAATACTGATTATTGTTATGTAAAATTATAGGTTTTCATTGTTTTGTTTTCAGTAATGATGTACTTCTCCTAGTTTTAGTGCTATTAAAGTGCCTTTAAATACAGCAAGACCAGACTAATTTTCACTATTAAAAGACCTGCAGGGGAAAATGTAATGATTTGAGTTTATTTCCAAGGTGTCAGAAGGCATATCTAGTCTTGCTGAAAGAAGCCTTTTTCTTCTCTCTTTTTTTTCCAGACTATCATCACATTGTCACTGAGGAAATGTTAAGAATGAATAAGTAGAACACATATTTCTGTTCCACCTCAGACACTATTGTGTCAGTTTCCTCAGTCGTGAAATTCCTTGACTTTTTTTTTTTTTTTTTTTACTTTAATAACTATGGTTTTCTCTCAAAACTTCACAGCTTTCACACCATGCTGATTGCAAATACTGAGTACAAATATTGACTAATTCTGAATCACTGACAAATACAGTATAGTAGTAAAAATGGATTCTGCTGTTTGGGGATCTATTACAGTGGTGATGGAGTAGTTATCAGAGCCTTTCATCACAGTTTTAGGATTATCTAGCCTTTTTTTATCCAGTACCAAATAAAATATCAACACTGAAATGTTATTTACTACTATTTAATTATAAGTCACTGAGTGTTTTCAGTGGCAGCTCCTAATGCGCTAAGTGCTAATGCTAATTGCTAATACTAATGCTAGGTACTGTGTGTGTATTACGGGCAAAATACAAACATAAAATTTCCCTATAGGGATAATAATTTGAATTTACCCTAACCTTTAACCTTTAAAATTTAATTAACCTCACGGTCAGTGTTGTCAAAAAAAGTATTTTATCTGATCTCTTAGTTTGATTTGTTCAGCTTCGAGCATTTAAATGAGAAATTAACAGTTATTTACTACTATTTAATTGCGAGTCCCTGATTGTTTTCAATGGCAGTTCCTAATGCGCTAAGTGCTAATACTAATGCTAGGTACTGTGTGTGTATTATGGGCAAAATACAAACGCAGAATTTCCCTATGAGGATTAGACATTAATTTAATTTAATTTAATTTATTTATTTAGAACATCCAAAGAAAATAAAATAAAACAAAGAAAATTTAGGCAAAAACAAAATAACATTTAAATGAACAGAATCCATCTTCAAGTGTGTGCAAGTCTGAATTTTGCATGGTCGAAAAGGAGTAGGAAGAAGTCTAAACTTATTTAATCCAACCGCTCAAGTGCTTTTACACCTTTATCATTAACTTAATACAAGAATCAAACAATACATTTTTCCTATTTTAGCATTCAACCACAACAAATACATAATGCAGTAATTGAATTATCCACAACAATATGATCATGGCAGCACAGTCATACAAACAGATTCAACAATTCAACTATTTTCTTCAGTAATTACAGCATATTTATCAATACAGCATTATCCATAAACAAACAGCCCTCATTGTCATTATTAAATACTGTACCTCACAAGAATCAGTTCTTTATATCTTTTTTTTAAACTGAATTATGTTTGATATTTGTTTTATCTCCACACAACTGAACACAACTGAATTAACTCTAACCTTTAACCTTTAATCAACCTCTCAGTCAATGTTGTCGAAAAAGTATTTTATCTCATCTCTTAGTTTTGATTTGTTCAGCTTTGAGCCATTACAGTTTGTATTAGATTTATACAAAAAAGTTGGCATCTATATGTGAAATTTTACTCTGCTTCCAGATATCAGTTATCAGTCTCCTAAAATGCTAAAATACTAATAATTAATAACAGTATTGGCTCTGAAAATCACCAGATTTTTCAGTTTCTAGATGCATGTTAGTGAATGAGGCCCAAAGATACTGAATTTAACATGACTGAAGACTGAAGATTGAGATTTAAAGCAGCATGTGTTTGATAAAAAAGTTACATGATTAATCAGTTAAAAAATGGTTTAATTAGGCTTCTAACACTGGGTGAAAATCCACAGGAATTTTTTCAGTCACAAATGTGTGTTTTGCCAGGTTGTGTAGTGTGTAGATTGATGAGGTTAGCTGTTGTAAGCACGGACGGCCTCTGAAGAGACACCTCTGATCCCAGTACCAGTCGAGCCTTGTACACTGTTTAAAGGAGCACAGATAAGCCTGTCAAATCTGCCAGCCAGATCTGTCACTCTCAAAATAAGTTTAATCCTGTCTTTTATGTCTGTAGCGACCAGCACTGGATGATATGGGCATAGCTGTGTTTTATTTGGTTTTTTTGTCATTTAACTTGTCAGCTTCTCAGATTTTGCGTAGATCGTGTACTCATTAAAAGTAGGATCTGATTTTTAATGGAAATCGGTTTCCTTGTCACTTTATTTGTATTACTATGGATTCGTCTGCAGTCATCTTTGTTTTCTGTGTTTGCTGACACCTATTGTGACAGGAGCATGCCAATAGATTGCATGAGTCCCGCCGCAGCAGGATTGGTTTTATTCGGTTCTTTTGTCTGTCTGTCAGGTTGTGCAACCTCCTGTGGATACAAAGGATTACTTTGTTGACTTGGTTGGGAGTTTAATAGGATATTTTTTTTGTGCTGGAATCTCTGCTTGATGGATGCATAATGTGTTTGGATTGCTGCTTCAGCTATGTATTTGTGTTCTGCTAAAGAGTCCCACGGGAAACAGAAAACATACTTGTTTGTAATTCTTCTAGCTATAACAAGGCTGTAGAAAGTGTGTTTTTAACGCTGCTGTGGGGTGATATAGAGACGTCTGGGGTCAGAAATGGAGTAGGCGGATTTGTAAGGATTCTGATCTTTCCAACTCTCTTTTTTAGTTTTACTGTTGTATTCGCGATTTAAAAGAAACGACTTGTATGTGTAGAGTATTTTCATTGAATTCTGTTGGGGATATGTCAATGTACGTTCAGATAGAGGAGTGGCGTTCCACTCTCTTTTGACAAAAGGGATTTCTAACTAAGCAGCCTGTATTGTAGATTATTTCTAAGCTGCACCATTATGTCTTGTTTAATCTCATTCCGTTTTTTTTTCCATGTTTAATCTCATTCTATTTTTCTTTTCCCATGTTCTCAGTTCAAACTGTAATTGTGCCCAATTGACTCTCTAAATGGCTTTTGAATCCATTTTAATTGTATTACACCATGTTTTTTATTGAAAGCGCTGCAGCCCTGCCGGTTTTATTGACTTGGTCTTCTCCGTTTCTTTTCCCTCTCTCAGTAACAGCCCTGCTCATAAGTACTACCTGGCCACCAGTCCGGTCAACGGCGCCGTGTACCTGTCAGACACCAGCAGCAGGAAGGTGTTCAAGGTGAAATCTCTGAATGTTGTGAAAGACGTCGCCAAGAATCTGGAGCTGGTGGCCGGCACCGGTGACCAGTGTCTGCCGTACGACGATACCCGCTGTGGAGACGGAGGGAAGGCTGTGGAGGCCACGCTCACTAACCCCAGAGGTAATTACCGTTATTATCAACATAAACACCATTCTACCCAATGTAGTGGGTTGTTTTTCTACTCAGCGAATGTCTGGTTCCTCTTTTTTTTTTTTTCTTTTTGGAGTCCAAATCAGCGTTTCATAAAGAGCGTACTGCTGATGAGCTGAGGAATCCCAGTCCCAGAGGCTTCCGTCTTCAGTTTTCACCAGGGTTTACTTTAGCTGGTAATAGCCAGCTTTTAGCCAGTGTCATGTGGAGCTGTCTGGCAGATGAAAATATCAACATCTAAAATGACCAGTGGGAAATATCCAGCATAAATAATTACATTCATAGCATATTAAAAAATACCCCAAATACTGTGTACCCTGTGAAATGCACAGCCTGGCCAAAATAAAAAATCCTGACATGGAATTAAATGAACAAAGTGGTAATAGGTAAATAAGATTAATATGTTTCATCAATGACAAGTAGTTTAACTCTTTAACTGATGCAGTGAGGAGTGTCTCATTTATTAAATAATTGGTTTGTAGAGAGAATAAAGATTGGACTGTACTTGGAAAAAGGTCATGTGGTCTGATGAGTCCACACTAGTTGCTTTTCCATTGGACATATATGCAAAACTTTACCGATATTTACTAAATGTCGAAAAAAACAGAAGTGCGTAATGTCGTTTTTTTTCCATTAAATCACGATGATCATGATTTGTTTATTTATTATCGCGAGATGACACAAGAAGTCATTCCATAAACATGGCAACAAACATAAATATCATGTTGATTTATAGATATATTCATTATTATTATATATTACCCCTCTATCCTGTACTAAAGGAAAAAATGATTCGGTTTCCTGGTGTGTCCACACATTCCGCACCATGTTTCTTTTAAAACTCCTCTTCTTCCCTTGTTGTAATATCCATCAACATCCGTTTTTTTTATTCATGTGACTCTAGTTGTGGAAAAAGGTCTTTCCATTGTCATTGTAGTTTTGCATGATATACCAATTGCGCTACGCCCGAAAAAACCATCTCTTGCCAGCGCGAAAACTTTTAATCAAAAAACGAGAATTTTTGCAAAATTGTCATTTTTGTATTAAGTTAATTTTTATGCGCAAGTTATATTCGCGCAATTTGAGGGTCAATATGAAAAGCGACTACTGACCCTGTTCCATAGTGATGGTCCATCAGGTTAAGCCGAAAGGCAGATGTAGTGATTACCCATCATGCCTAGTGCCTACAGTACAAGCGTGCAGGGGGCAGTGGTATGATCTGGGGTTGATTCAGTTGGTCTGATCAAGGTTCAGCAACGTTATATGTCCAAAAAATGATGGTTTTGTCTTTCAAGATGACAATACCACGATGTAGGAATCATTACCATACATGGATTATCAGTACAAAGTCCAGACCTGAACCCCATTGAGAGTCTTTGGGATGTGATGGCGAATTAACACAGTGGTCTGACTCTCCATTATCAATATAAGATCTTGGTGAAAAATTACTTCAGCTCTGGAAGGAAATGAGTTTCATTTGTTATGACACTGCATAAGCATTACATGGTATAAACTATGCCACAGCAAATTTCCTCCTGGAATTGAAGCTGAAGGTGGTCCAATGAAATATTATGTGTCTAACTTTTTTGGCTCGGAAGTGTGTGTTTCCTAAACAACTTTTGCACTGAGGGAGTTTGGTCAGATGACTATAGCGCTGTGCATAACAATATGGATGTTTTAGTAGAACTTAATGCATTATTGCCCATAAAGGTGGAATTAAATATGTTTCCCTTTTCTCATGAAATGATTGTGACAATGTTGGTTATTCTTGATAGATAAAGTGTAACTCAGGTACAGGATGTTATCATTAGAACTGGTCAAAGAGGATTACTGATAACACTGGTCTACAAGGAAAATGCTTCCAGAATAAAAGTAATGAAATTTTACCACATGAGAGTCACTGATAAAGAAAAATCAAGTCAAAAATGCTGGTTGGCTGAACTTTCCAAGATACAGCCTTGGGTCAAAATGTGAAACTCAAGAATTAACAAGAGAATGGGTTTGACTCAAAAGGAATATTTGTCTCAGAGCTACAAGATCTACTTCAAAACACTGTCTGCACATTAGAATACATTCACTTTACAGGTTCTATTTAGTGGAAGATTTCTAAAACTATTATATAAGTGTACATAAACCAATACACTACTACTACTTCTTATTTAAATGGCATGACATGGACCGCTGATGGTCAACAAGTGCTCAGCATCACTGGGAACTCCTTCAAGACTTTTGGAAAACATTTCAGGCGACTACCTTATGAAGCTCATCAAGAGAAAGCCAAAGAATGTGTAAAGCAGTAATAAAAGCAAAATGTGTCTGTTTTGAAGAATCTAAAATATAAAACACGCTTTGAGTTATGTCACACTTTTTCCATCCATCCATATGTGTTCATTCATAGTTTTGTTGCCTTCAGTGAGAATCTACAATGTAAATAGTCATGAAAATAAAGAAAAAACAGGTGAGTCCAAACTTTTGACTGGTCATGTATATATGTGTAATAACACTTAATCATATACCTTGAAAACATTAGCAAACCGGCACTTTTGTCATTTGTTTTCCAATTAATCTTATTAAAATACGTAACATTTAGCACATTTAATGTCTGAAGCAAATCATTTCTAAAAAAAATTGTAGACCAGTGTAAGTATAAATAGGAATAAAAAGAAGAATGTGTCTGAAAAAAAATTATTCCAACATTTTAACAGTGTACATACATTGCATATAATCCAGTCCAACTTTATTTGTAAAGCACTTTAAAACAACCGCAGTGGACCAAAGTGCTGTACAGAAGATAAAAATAAAAACCAAACCAAAAAAACACACATAATGTCTTATTTCATCACTGTGTGTAATGTGTGTAATGCTTAGTTTAACCCTTTCATGCATGAATTATGAGAATCTAAGTCAATATTTTTTTCTTGAGTGATTTTTGTTTGTTTCCTCTTTTAGGCATGAAAAAAAAACTATACAATATAATTTTTTTTCCACAAAGTTACAAAAATGTCCACTCAGTTGGACACCATGCATTTAATTTTTGAAGCAAAGAAACGTATTTAAAACCCATCATAAGAAAGTGATATACTGTGTGAAAAATATGAAATAAAAACATTTTTAATGCCGCTAATGCCTTTATCTCATAATTTTAACATACTCTAATACTAGTTGTTACTCATTTCATGGAGATAATATGCAAAAAAAAAAAAACTTTTTGTTCAAGAAAACTGTTATTTACAGTCTAATAACAATTAATAATTGATTTACACTCAAAGATGTTACTGCAGAGAAGGTTTATCAAGAACAGCAAAATTACAGTAATGGTACGAATGTCAGTGTTTGGGATGATGCTTAAGTGCTCACTGTTTTGGCTGATATGGAACTAAAACAACAAAATTCATGAATATAAAAGAGAACAGCTGGAGAAGAACTGTCCACTGTAGTGACCAGTATGCATGAAAGGGTTAATAACTAACACTTTTATAATGTTAGTTTAAACAGTCACAGCTAAAACAAGCAATGGCCAGCAATATGAATCCCAAAAGGCTGATACAGAATTAGCAGGAAGTCAACATTAAGTTGTTTTTTTTTTTTTTTTTTTTTTTTTTTTTTTGCATGTCTGTATCATTCAGTCTAATACAGTTTCAGTTTGTCTGGATGTATGACAGGATGATAGGGCGCAATAAATAATAATAATAGAAACTCTCAAACGGCATACTAGTCATTTAATAAAAGAAAATAGACATTTTATGATGCATTTATGTGTAAAAGGAACATTTACAGATAAACTGCCAAAAAGTCTACTCTAAATGCACAGTTGAGTCAATTAACTGTTTTCTTTAATAAATCCCAGTAGCTTTAGCTGTTTTAGAAGTGGACTTTTTTTTTTTTTTCCCATCATGCCTTCCCATTTGTTTCCTGGGGTCTTCTCTTCCTCCCGGGCTCTTCTTTTCTCGGTATTTCCACATTTAGACGCCGCATTAGTCACTGGATCACATGCTCCTTTTTGTCCTCCACTGGGATGACATTGTGATTCTGGAATAACACTCAGTCCACTAACAATGTGTAGGTTTGAGGTTTACAAAAAAAAAAAAAAAAAAATCATCTCACTCTAACTAGTCTAGATTAGATGGTCATGTTGTGTTTAAAGTAATAGAAATACACAAGGACACTCATGGCTAAGGATACTGTTCTGGTCTTTGTTGTTGTCCAGGGTTGAAAGAACAAGAGAGGATGATACCGCATTGATGAAATTTTAGTTGTAATTGAATCAATACCTACAGTAGCCTTCATCTATTCTGATGTTTCTTTTGTTCGCCATTATTGATTCCAAAAATCAATCCCCTGCATTCGTTTCATTCCCATTCTTTGTCTTTAATTTTCATTGCATTGAATAGTCCTTAATTGTCATTTAGTGCTGCTCTGTCCTCACATTAAGATACAGATAAACAAAATAACTGATGATATTTTCCCCCTCCTTTGTCCATTGGATGTCTCTTTATCTGCAGGCATTACCGTGGATAAGTACGGTGTAATCTTCTTTGTGGATGGGACCATGATTCGTAGGATTGATCAGAACGGTATCATCTCTACCCTTCTGGGCTTCAATGACCTGACCTCTGCCCGACCTCTCAGCTGTGATGCTGTCATGGACATCTCTCAGGTACACCCCCCCACCTCCCCCTTCTGACCCGTGCAGCCGGCGTGTGCTTTCCAACCTCGACCGGTCTCCTTGACTGACCCTGTTCTCCACTTTGACTGCGTTCCCATGTGAGCTTTTGTTCTGTAGCTGGAAGCTCCGAGCCTAGATCCATGCGTTGAGCCCAGTTCAGTTTTGATCCAGCCTCGTGTGATTGTGTGATACCGGTTCTTAGATTCACTAAAGGATTTGCAAAAGGTACTAACGTAAAGCAAAGTACTTAAGGCTTGCAGGCCAAGTGCTCTTCGGGGATGTGCCTTTTGCAGCGAAGCAGCAATAATCATTAAAAAAAAAACATATGGAAGGTGCATACATGAAAAGGCACAAATATTTTACGTGAAATACAAAGCACAATAAAGCATCTGATTACAATAAACTCTGAAATGTAAAAGCAAGATGAACAACAATATAAAGTGCAAGGCAGTGTAATGAGCCAAGACGCAGTTTGTGGTATGCGAATTACTCGAGGTGTATTTACAACCAGAATGTTTTGCACCTATATTTGTGTTTCTCTGACCATAAAGGAGGATATTAAAGTGATCAAAGCAAGATGGATTTTGTTAGTCTAGAACACGGGTGTTAAACATACGGCCCGTGGGCCAAAACCAGCCCGCTAAAGGGTCCAATCTAGCCCGTGGGATCATATGTGAAATGCAAGAAATAAATAATATAATTTATTAACATTTATTTTAGTTCAGGTTCCACATTCGGAGAAACAAGTCCAAGTTAGAGAAATGGACTTTTACCAGCAAATTTGTAGAGATTATTTGTTTTAGTATCACAGGATGAAAAACATAGAAGGAGGTTTAATTTTAAACAGCAAAGGGTTCGGACTAATGTAAAGCAAATGTGTATTTCTGTTGTGGGTGTCAGGATGTGGAATTCTTTGGCAATGGAAGAGAAGAGTTGTACAAATGTTTTTCAGTTTAAGAGGTTGGATAAGGAAAGGGTAGAGAAGCTTTATAAAAGCAAGTAATGAAATAATTTTACTTATGGATTTTGGATTTGTTTTATTGGCATTGACTCTCATGTAAACTGTTTACTGTAATAGTTGTAATGGCAACGTATCTGATGTAAGCAGATGTTTCGAGAAAGGGGCAGGTATTATAAGTTTTCTTCATCCTTCTCCTTTCCAATCATTTAGATTGGAATGAATAAATAAATGAAATGAAATGAAACAGACTAATTCGATCTCAAGTGGGTCGGATCTGTAAACTACTACCATAATAACCTATAAATAATGACAACTCCAATTTTTTATCTTTGTTTTAGTGGGGGAAAAAAAAGTCAAATTACATGAAAGTGTTTACATTTACAAACTATCCTTTCACAAAAAATTTTAATAACCTGAACAAATATGAACAACCTGAAATGTCTTAAAAGAAATAACTGTAATTTTAACAATATCCTGCGTGTTGCTAAATGTTTTGTGTATTGGTAGATCCACTGTGATCTGTAGGTTGAAATGCACATGTGTAAATGAGAAACTGAAAAGAGGTGATGACACGCACATCCAGTTACTGAAAGGTGTGCAGGATCTCCAATAAACAATGGATGAAAGTATTAAATAAGGTCCGCACAACCTGTGAGCTCCCAAAAAATATTTATTCACCACAGTGTTTTATTCACTGTGGGGAATAAACATGTCTTGGGAGCTCACAGGTTGTATAGACCTTTTTCAATTCTGTCATAAATGAGAAGCTAACACATAATTTTGTTAAAATTGCACTTTTTTTTCTTATTAAATTTCTGTTCATGGTTCGTGTTATTCACAGGTCTTTAAAGGATAGTTTGTAGATGTAAACATTTGCATACTGTAATTTTATGTTTTTCACTCTAAAACACAAAGAACAGTTTGGAGTTGAGAATATTTATATATTATTATGCTGTTATTTTACTGGTCTGGCCCACTTCAGATCATATTGTATTGAATATGGCCCCTGAACTAAAATAGGGTTTAACATCCCTGGTTTAGAATATTGTGAATTCAGGAAAAGCAGCCTTACAGTTCACAGCTATTTACAAAAGAAGTAAATAAAAAAAGAAGAAAACCAGCTGTTAATGAGACCCAGAAACCTCAGAATGTACAAAATAATGCATAGCAACAAGAGTAAACATGGCAACATAGAACAAAGTCACACAGAAACCAGAGGCGACACTGTAGTCCTGGGAGCGTCCACAGTTGTGTCGAGCGGTCACAGGCCGGACTGCAGAACACCGCTGACCTACAGCTGTGGGGGGATGACGAGGATGACCTATAACCCCACTGGCTACCAATTCATGCATGTGTTCACTGATGCACGCAAACACATATACACCCACACATATGCAGACGTATGTACCAGACTGCGGTATCAGACAGAGCGCTTCCCCCCCAGGCAAGGACACTGTACCGAGGTCACATCTCTAAAGCTCAGTGACCCCCCTTCAGAGGTGAGGAGACAAACCTTTTGCGTACTACAGTAGCCTTCCTATGGCAATGTTCCCCTCACATTAGGAGTCCAACCAATGTACATGCTTGCTTGTTTTTTTCACCGTATATGCCAGAGGACAGCATCATTACCTATTAGCGTTTGGAAGCGAAACTGTTCCAAATTAGACTGAAGTCCACCAGGTACCTGTTCTGCTTATCACTTCCTATATGCGACAGTCTTTTAGTCGTACAAACAAAGGCCACATATCTGCAAGGACCGCGTGATGCTTTCTGCCAGGACCTGTCCAACATGAGAGCATGTCCATTTGTTTAGGTGGCATGCATGGCTAACGTCACCGAAAGACGTGAAAGATCCTGGATGGAAGCGGGAGAAAGTTAGCCTCAGGGGCTTTCTAGCTGAAAGACTTTCTAGCAGAAAGGCTTTAGGAAGTCAGTTGAGCCATATGAGTTTGTTGTGGATGAATGCATTGACACACTTGACTGCCATGAAGGAGGCCGGGGTTTGCATCCCAATTGAAGATATAAAGATTTGGAATCAGTTTTCACCGGCAGTTTGGTCAGGTTTAGGAAAAGATCGTGGTACGGGAAATGCCTCTCTGCCCCCAAAGTGTTTATTCTGCAACGTCACGAAAGTAAACTTCTCCCATGTGTAAGATGGACTGTGGTCGACCGTCAAAAGGCCAAGTGAGACACGTGTTAGAAGCTAATTAGCAGTAAGTCGTGGACTTGTTTTGACAGCTAAAGTGATCTGCAGACAACATGTTTATTTGTTGATAATAAGATCAGTGGTTACAAGAGGAGTGGAGCAAGAGCAGATTGTCCGCTGGTTTATCGATTGCAAATGGTATTGTTCTCTCTGATGGATTAAAGCGAAAAAAGCAAAAAAAAATCACCAGAGTCACCACACACTGTAAGCCCGGAATTTGTATTTACTAAAATGCTTTAATTACAATGCACTTAAATGATTTAGGTTTTATGATGTTACTATAAAATTTTTAGTATATTCTACTAATTTGTAGACATAGTTGAAAGTACAAAAAAGTGTAAGTTGAATGGAATTAAGTCACCAAGTTTTAGTCATGACCACACATTTTTATCTTTGCATTGCATTGTGGGTATTGGGCATGTTGTTGAAAATGTGTTATTTTTCCGTGCAGGGGTTTAGTGGGGTTGTGGTGTTAGTGTTAATTTGGATTTAATGTGTGTATGGCAGTGTTTATTGGCCTTTTTGTGTTTGTTATTGTATTTTTGTAGAGCTGCACCATGAGTCAGAGCCAGAGGAAGAACAATGGCTTTACTGTTCATCTAAGACTGTTATTGTACAATGAAAATCTTAAAGTCTTGGCAAGTTAAAAGTACTTCCTGTTCTGGCAAATGACGTTGAGCTAACTTCTATTGATGCTACAATATATTAAGTTGAATAATTTCATAACTACTTAGGTCAGGAATAGGATTTTGAGTTTGATTAACTTAAGTTGTTTAATCAACGATAAATTAATCTGGCTGTAATTGAGAAAATTAGTCAGTGTAACCTAAAATGCTGAGTTGAATGGTTGGATAGTGGGGTTGATTTTACAACAGATTTAAAGTACAAATAACTTGTCTTTTACTGTTTTCTACTTAATAGTTTAAGTTCAATACTTTTAGCATTAAAGTTGAAGCTACTTAAACCAATTGATTAGTCGATCATTACTCAAATCATTTAAGTGCAATCACTTGCCTCAAATTTTTTGAGTAAACTCTACTTATCCGGGCTTACAGTGTATATACTTTGCACTGCTACCTTTGACTAGTACATCGTAGGGCAAAGAGACATGTATTTTATTTATTTATTCATTTTTAGCAGAGAACTTTTGCATTCACAATTAGCATCCACATGAATCAAAATTGTTCTCTAAAAATGGAAAACTGTTGACCCTATTTTATTTCATAAACTCCACTGCCTGACCGGGTCTTAACAGTTGATCGTATCAACCTTCCATTTTAATCGAAGCAACTAACCAATCACCTGGTGCCTTGTTTGCTCAAATCCACATTGTTTCCATTTGATAGACCATAGGGTACTGTGGTAAATATGGTCGTACTCAACATACTTTCGTATTAATAAACAGTAGAAAGTGCCTTCTCTGATGCACTTACTTGTGATGTGGTGTGAACTCATACACTTTCTGATAATTCTCTTGCCAGTTGGAGGCTCGTTACTATGGTAACCAGCCAATCTCACCTCTATTGGCATTGTGCAACCATACGGACTATACCAACAACTGTGCAATATTTCCACCTACTAGGGTGTTATGTTCACCTTCTCCTATTGCCTGCATTGCATCATGGGATATATATGCTACCAAGGTGTCCAGAAGTTACATACTTAAATATTTACCTGGAAATAATATGCAGTTCATCTACAGTTGGGTTCAGACTACTATTTTGGGCACAATTAAACATCTCACATATTGTTTTAGCCTACTAATTAGCATGTTGGTACAGAAATGTATTCTGAATTCTATTAAACAGTAAACGCTATTCACTTTGTGAATGTTCATTTAAAGCAGATAAGACTTAAAGATATTTGCAATCATTTAACCTCTTTTTATTACTGTTTTGTAGTCGATAAGACCTGCAATTGATACGCAGAACTGGAACTGAAATCTATAAATTTCAAATGATACCCATCTCTTTTATCTGTTAAATGAAGTATTGCACATGCTGTACAGTATCTATGATTATTTTAGTTTTACTCTGGTGAGAAGAGCATTGCTGAGTTTTATCGATTAAATTCTATTCCCGTCTAGACGCTGGTGCGTGCATACTTTTAGTTTGTTTCTTGCCCCATGTGTATGTTCTTGGGTATGACTAGCAAACAGGTCCTGAGGGATCCTCAGATTCCAGAGGAAAGAAGCTTTCTGTATATTTGAAATGATGCATTCAGTGGAGGGAGTGACGCCTCTAGCTGCCCATTTCCAGCCCCAGGGGAAGTCCATCCCCCCTCATGACCCTCTGCTCGCTGCTCCTCACCATCACACACTATTGCCTATATATGCTCAGCATCCCAGTGGAGAGGACACACAGGCAGAGTGACTGCAGCTCCAACAATGGCAAATCACACAAGCACTGCCAGAGACAGTAAAAAGCATCTATTAAAAATTCATCCAGGGCACATACGCTGCCTACTTCAAACACTCCCCAACCCCTCACTTAGGATATGAATTTCTCCTTTAGAAGACTCATCACAGTAGTCATTACTTTTTCTGTACCTCACCTGTTTTTAGACGAAAATACCGCCTTGTCATTCGTCTCTTTTTCTGACGAGGTCACTGTTATCCTGGCGTGCCATCTGTTCCATATGCAAGCGCGCTGCAGCAAATTTCACTTTTAATTTATGTGCACCTCTGTAACCTTTGAGTCTTTCAACGTGCCAAAGGACAAGAGTTTGACCTCATTCGAGAATCTTTTAATTTGTTTACACCGAGGCCTTAGGTTCTCGGAGATGTTTCAGAAATCCGCTCCCTTTTCTGTTTAAAGTCCTGAAAAGCTTCTCGGCGTATCCCCTGCTGAGTTCAAACTTAAATAGAGGGAAACCATGTCTTAAAACAAGATCACTTGAACATATTTCAAGGGTGTTAGCAGCTTCAGAAAGCTTTATCAAGACTCTGACTGTGACATTCAATTCAAATCTGAGAGAGACTTCAAATAATGACATGTTACTCTTCTTCAAACAGGCGTCCTGCTGGTCTGAGCAAAGACTGAAAGAGATCGCTAATGGAAAATGTCATTATAGTTCTAATACAACTTCAAATAAATATAAAAATAGTAGTGGTCGGCTTCTTCCACTGATTGAGCCGGGGTTTTTTTGGGGCTTTTTTTGGTGGTGGCGACTGTGTTAGGCAGGCGCTGCTGACAGCTTCCCCACTGTAAGAAAAGGGAGGGTACGATCGGGTTACAGCATATGGGACAGCAGCTCGGGAAATATCCCCTCATCAGTCAGAGTGGCGTGAAAACCTCCTTACAGGCAGCTCCCCCGAGCCACTCCACACGCTGGCTCATGAAATATTTAACCACCAGTGTTGACAAGAAATAGGTTTTAAGAAATAGAAAGTCTACCCTTAATTTCCTGAGTAAATGCATTTTCTACTCACTGAAAGCCGCCGCCGGTCTCCTGTTTGTATGTGTTATTATGTGAAGCTCCTCCATCTTGTGTGCGATGATGACAAGTTTATGGGACGTGAGCCGTGTGTGATGCTCAGATGTGTGTTTTTTTTTTTTAATCCAAGGTGGACAAGTGCTACACTAGTAAAGAGTGGCAGAGATTCAAGAACATCTCTCCTGCCAGCAGTGTGGAAACAAGTAATTGTCTGCATCAGTGGTGGAAGGAGTATTCAGATGGTTGGAGCTAGATTGGATCGGCTGGAGGGATGCTCTGCTGGGATTGTCTGTAACGTCGTCCGGTTCCTCTGACTCGGCAACGTAGCCATAGTCAGATAGGGCTTTTTCGACACTTTTGATAATCATTTTGTAGTTTTTTTAAAATGTGAAATACTGTACTTTCCAGCTTTTTAAAGGCCTTCACACAGCAGGGGTGTGAAGAATAAAAGTGCAAAATACTCACCCACAAATATGTCACATCAAATCTATTCAAACCAAGGCCGATGCCAGTTTGCAATACTTGGGATGCTTATTTAACCTGTAAAAACCCAGTTCTACTTTTGTGCCAGTTCCCAAATGAATTTTCCCTCTCTATTTATACTTTTGTGAGCAATTTATCACTATTTATTCTAATGTTATATTCCATATTTTGCATTTTTCACTGTAAATCATGTATTTTCCTAGATTTAATTCGCCACATTTAATTTAGATGTTCATGAAAAGATAGATAGATAGATAGATAGATAGATAGATAGATAGATAGATAGATAGATAGATAGATAGATAGATAGATAGATAGATAGATAGATAGATAGATAGATAGATAGATAGATAGATAGATAGATACTGTAACGGTGAATGAATCAGTCAATTTACCAAAATATGTGAATTTCTTCTCTTCAGCTTTGGGCTGCTGGCTGGTTAGCAAACAGTATTTGTCTCTTTAAAAAAACTGAGAAAACTGTTTCAGAGTTCAGACATTTCTTTATAGTTCACGACCGACTAAAACCAGTAAAATGACAAGGCTAGCAACAAAACAGACTAGTCAAAACATTCCACAAGCCTGTTTGTGTGTTTAGTTTGTACAGATTTTTAGCTAATTATTACGTTCATTATAAGAGATACCAACAGGACACAGACAGTCCAACCTGGGGAAGGTAAAAGATCTTCTGTGTGTATTTGTTCTGCTTCATCAGAAAGTCAGATACTAATTGCTGTTAGCGCATTAACATGCTTGATGAATTAGCAGCACTTATTTCTAAATATTAGCAGCTAATGAACCATAAACCACTGCGTCCCTTCGGTAAACCAAATTCACCTGGACCTGGTTCTTTGGATACTTGGCTTAGGTAAAAGTACAGACATAACAGTTTAAAGTGTGTAAAGTAGAGGTATCGCAGGTCTTTCCTTTCTGCAGCTGCTCCAAATAATCTGTGCAATAAACCATACTCATATATATAATCTATACACGTCTATATATATAAAGATGGATGGATGGATGGATGGATGGATGGATGGATGGATGGATGGATGGATGGATGGATGGATGGATGGATGGATGGATAGATAGATAGATAGATAGATAGATAGATAGATAGATAGATAGATAGATAGATAGATAGATAGATAGATAGATAGATAGATAGATAGATAGATAGATAGATAGATAGACTTTGTCACAAGTGACAGAAATTCTTCTTTGACAGGTTTGTATACAGCAACACACTAAAAACACAAACATTTAAACAAAACACATTAAAACAGCATTTAGGTGCAATCATGCAAAAATGGAGGAGGGGTGCAGTTAAAAACAGCAAAGTGTTCATTTTAGATCATTCAGTATAGTTATTGCAGAGGGAATGAAGATTTTTTCATAGATGTTCTTCAGTATGTGTAGACATGTGTATATAGGTGTACGTATGAGTATTGCTGCATTCCAGAGTGCTGGGAGGTAGAATATATCTCACTTGGAGTTAACTTCATCCCACCTCACCTCAAGTATTCCAGGTGATCCATGTTGAACATAAACAATAAACATGGAGATCGCAGATCCAAGCTCCTATTTTCTTTGTTACTGAAGAGGCATTTTGACTGTCGACAGTACAGTGTAGTATATATAATATAATATATGCAAGAGGTGAAATGACGGATGAGCTAATTATACATTAAGATTTTTTTCATTGCAAACTTGCACACTGTGCGCTGCCATTGTTGAGATGACATCACATTGTAGTTCGCGGTGAGGTCAGGGTACGTCTATCTGGCCCCCCTTTGCAACAAGAACCTCCAGCTTGGACAGGTGTTCCAATGCATTTTACCGAGTCGGAAACTTCCCATCTCCCAGGACTCTGGAATGCAGCATATGTTCCCTATCTCCCCTATCCAACCTGTGGTATGTTCAGCATGTGCACAGCTATAAATACTATTTAGAGCTTTTTTTAAAATTTGTCTTTATTTTTGATTTTGCTCTTTTTTGTTTGTGCTCCACTTTTGGTGCTGTAAATTTAGAATTTCCCCTTGTGGGACTAATAAAGGAATATCTTATCTTATCTTATCTTGTCTTATCTTAAAAATACACCTACTTGAAGGGGTCATATTTTGCTAAACCCACTTTTATTAGTCTTTGGTTCATTTATTTGTGTATTTGGACCGTAATAGTTCATAAAGTTTGAATTTGAACCCTCCAGGTGCTGCAAAGCTATTTTTATATTAATTGCGGCAAAAATCGAGGGGATTTCTACAGCCTGTGTCAATTCCTGCTTAATTTGTTATGTTTATTACTAGTCACATCAGGACATTTGCACATATAAGGTCAAGACTTCCGACGAACATTTCTCCAAGTGCAACATAATTGTTTATCAGCAGCGATTTTAGTAAAACTGAAACTGTCCAAACTTCGAGCCGATTGCCTAAAATGTTCAGTTGTTGGTTGTATTAATGAACACAAGCGGCTGAACGGGAAAGAAAACACGGTCAACAACCTGGACGGGGTGGGGCGTGAAGTGGCTCATTTGCATTTAAAGCACCAGCGCTCAAAACGACCTTTCTGGTGTCATTACTCAGAAATAGGATTGAAGATGGACCTGTGGAGTTGAATTAATGAAGAATTCAGACCAGAGCAGAATATTTACAGTTTATTTAAACCACAGGGAAATGTTTTAAATGCATAATTCCATTTAAAAAAAAAGCAAAATATCACTCCTTTAAGTAAGAGTACAGATGCATTAGTAGCAAACTGTAATTTGAAGTATTGAGATAAAAGTCCCAGTTTGGTCCCTCTGTAGGATAAATTATTCTGTGTGCGATCTTGACATTTTAACAAGTGAAGCATTGGTGTTGTTGCAGCTTGTTACTGTTCTTTCAGCAGTAGGTGAAACTAGTTTGAAGTACTTTCAGACTACAGATAAATCCAACAGATCGCCACATGATTAATGGCAGAGGAAAGACGAAAAAAGGAAAGTTCGCTGTTGGTACTGTAGCTCTAATATTTTTGGTGAGATATTGGAGAATTTGAAAAAAAAAACCATGAATTTCAGAGGAAAGAAAATCACTGTTTGGTGAAGTTGTTTACAGGATATTGACTAAAAGTTTGGAGACTGGTTTAATCTTGAACTATGTGTAGAATTTTAAAAGCTTGTTCAGTAAAATCTTGGTCCTAGAAAAGTGCAGTTAGACGTTTGTACAGTTAGTTCTACCACTGGTCTGCATGTGATCCCCATTCTGTGTCATTTTAATAACATTAACCAAGTCTTTAATTATAAAATTAAAAACCTGTGAAGGATGTGGTGGTGTACCTACTGTTATATTTTCATTTTGGAGCAGTTTTTCGTGCTCTTTAATGGAGACAACCTTGCTCTACTAAAAACAGTAAGTTTAATCGTAGCTGTCAAAAGAACATAACCTGTAATTAAGTGACATGGTGGTTAAATTTCAACACAACCCTTTGTTTGAATAAAGTCCTCATGAACTGACATTTTTCCTTTTGTAATCTTACCTGCATGAATTGTTTTATCTGCCGATATCCCACTTTAGCCAACAGTATCATTGCCAAAGCTACATTTTTTCAGTAAGTAGCCTTTCTTTTGTCTTTTTGGTTGGTGCTCCAAGTCTTATATTGAAATACGGCACCTCATATTATGCTTCTAAGAGATCCCTGTTGGATCATAAGTGAGAGGGAGACCGGTAAATTGGATGAATCCAATCATTCCAATTTGTTAAAAGCCTGATACATTGTTAGCAGAACAATAAGTCATCATTTAGGAGGCGAGAGGCAGGCTAGGCTTTCATTTGGTAAGTGTGCTCCGGTTTCTTTTCAAGGACTCATACAATCTCTTGTCATTACAAAATTAATAACCCATACAGAGGAAAAACAGTGAGTCAGTAGAGGTGAAGGATGCAGAAGCCCAGTCCTTCGGCGTCTACGGCTCTAATGATCAATTGCAGTGTGCTTTGGCCACTTAATCTGATCATTTGAATGATCTCTCCTCGCTCTGCCCTTCCTCACTACTATTGTTATCATCTTTGATCTCGGGAAATCATGTTTTTTGTGTTTTTGCTTTTAAGAGTACACCTTGTGCTCCCCGCCCCCCCCCTTATCAGATAATAAATTGTTTAAAAAATGTTTTTGCTTCCAGCGTGAGATATGATATAGACCACCTCTTTTACAGTAACATTTTTTACTGATTTTTTTTCCCCTTGAAGGACTGTTTCCCTCTGATAAAGTGAAAAATGTGTAGATCAATAAGGTCTGGTTGTTGTGACATGCAGCTGATATTTTTGCCGTTTTTTTTTTCCTCCTAGGTGCGTCTGGAGTGGCCCACAGACCTCTCAGTGAGTCCCATGGATAACTCCCTGTATGTCCTGGATAACAACGTCGTCCTCCAGATCTCAGAAAACCACCAGGTCCGTATTGTAGCCGGCCGGCCCATGCACTGTCAAGTACCTGGGATCGACCATTTCCTCATGAGCAAAGTGGCCATCCATGCCACCCTGGAGTCGGCTAATGCCCTTGCTGTGTCCCACAATGGCATTTTGTACATCGCTGAGTCAGATGAGAAGAAAATAAACAGAGTACGACAGGTGTCCACCAACGGAGAGATCTCCCTCGTCGCAGGAGCACCGAGTGGGTGCGACTGCAAGAATGACGCCAACTGTGATTGTTACTCTGGGGACGAAGGCTACGCTAAGGATGCTAAACTGAATGCCCCCTCTTCTCTGGCCGTCTGCCCAGATGGAGAGCTTTATATTGCAGATCTGGGTAACATTCGTATCCGCTACGTACGGAAAAACAAGCCCTATCTGAATCCACTCAGTATGTACGAGGTGTCTTCGCCCATTAATGATGAACTCTATCTGTTCGACTCAAACGGCAGCCACATTTTCACACAAAGCCTGACCACAGGAGACCACCTCTACAACCTGACCTACACAGGAGTGGGAGATGTGAGCAGCATTACTGATAAAAATAAAAATACAGTGATTATCCGCCGAGACACCACCGGGATGCCTCTGTGGCTGATGGTTCCCGATGGACAGACGTTCTGGTTCACTATCGGCACAAACAACGCCCTCAAAACTGTCGCTGCTCAGGGTCAAGAATTGGCTGTAATGACGTACCACGGAAGCTCTGGACTACTGGCGACCAAGACAAATGAAAATGGATGGACGACCTTCTACGAGTAAGTAGAAGCCTTTTATCTAAGAAGTCTTGCAAACTACCATCCAACAACCAAAAACAAATTAAGATTGCTCTATTACCTTCAGGAATAGAGATAGCAGCAAACCTGGTCATCATTTAGGATTTCCATTGCACTGCAGAGGTCTTTTGTCAGGTACATGATGAATAATTTCAGTCACAGCTGTAGGTCGAGGCAATTTTTTTTCATTTTGAGCCATTATTAAACATGCTAATTAGGACATGACTAGTTAGCACAGGTCTAAACACTCGAACACACATTATATATATACTGAACAAAAATATAAATGCACGACTTTTGTTTTTGCTCCCATTTTTCATGAGCTGAACTGAAAGATCTCAAACTTTTTCTGTGAACACACAAGGTTTATTTCTCTCAAATATTGTTCACAAATCTGTCTAAATTTGTGTTAGTGAACACTTCTTCTTTGCTGAGATAATCCATCCACCTCACAGGTGTGGCAGATCAAGATGCTGATTAGACAGCAGGATTTTTGCACAGGTGTACCTTAGGCTGGCCACAATAAAAAGCCACTCTAAAATGTGCAGTTTTATCACACAGCACAATACCACAGATGTCACAAGTTTTGAGGGAATATGCAATTGGCATGCTGACTTCAGGAATCTCCACCAGAGCTTTTGCCTGTGAATTGAATGTTCATTTCTCTACCATAAGCCATCTCCAAAGGTGTTTCAAAGAATTCATGAAGAAGACTGTTCGAGGAAAATGGTGGTCACACCAAATACTGACTGGTTTTCTGACCCCCCTGGACCACCCAATACAGTAAAAGTGCACATTTTAGAGTGGCCTTTTATTGTGGCCAGCCTAAATCACACCTGTGCAATAATCCTGCTGTCTAATCAGCATCTTGATATGCCACACCTGTGAGGTGGATGGATTATCTCCGCAAAGGACAAAGGAGACGTGCTCACTATCACAGATTTAGACAAATTTATGAACAATATTTGAGAGAAATAGGCCTTTTGTGTACATAGAAAAAGTTTTAGATCTTTGAGTTCAGCTCATGAAAAATGGGAGCAAAAACAAAAGTCGTGCATTTATATTTTTGTTCAGTGTATATATACAGGGTGGGGAAGCAAAATTTACAATGAACATTTAGTTGTTTTTTCTCAGCAGGCACTACGTCAATTGTTTTGAAACCAAACATATATTGATGTCATAATCATACCTAACACTATTATCCATACCTTTTCAGAAACTTTTGCCCATATGAGTAATCAGGAAAGCAAACGTCAAAGAGTGTGTGATTTGCTGAATGCACTCGTCACACCAAAGGAGATTTCAAAAATAGTTGGAGTGTCCATAAAGACTGTTTATAATGGAAAGAAGAGAATGAATATGAGCAAAGCTATTAGGAGAAAGTCTGGAAGATACTATTAAAGAAGAATGGGAGAAGTTGTCACCCGAATATTTGAGGAACACTTGCGCAAGTTTCAGGAAGCGTGTGAAGGCAGTTATTGAGAAAGAAGGAGGACACATAGAATAAAAACATTTTCTATGATGTCAATTTTCTTGTGGCAAATAAATTCTCATGACTTTCAATAAACTAATTGATCATACACTGTCTTTCAATCCCTGCCTCAAAATATTGTAAATTTTGCTTCCCCACCCTGTATATACATATACTACAATAACATCCTAAATGTATGCATTAACCTATTTAAAGTAGACATTTTACTCACAGGCTGGGGTGGTGCTAGCAATTGTGTGCCCCATGAAAGCTAAACGATGTGGTATTTTATTGATTTGCGGGGGGGTATGTACGTGGGATAGGGGCAGCAGTTGGGGGGGGGGGGGGGGTTGGTCCATAATTTACGTAACTAGCGTAAAGCGAAAATGAACCTTAACATGCTTTAAACATCCGACTCCACAACTTCTAACCTGTATCCACTAGACCCCCTCCACTGCTCTATGGGCCTCCCAGAAATGCTGGGCCCCATGAATTTGTTATGTTTACCCCCCCCTTACAGCGCCCCAGCTTACAAATAAAAATAAATAAATAAATACATTTTCAGACATTTACCATGAAATGAGTACTTTATAGCAGTTTCTAGGATTTATATTTATATTTAGTGTTGTCTTTGATTATGAAATAGAAGTTCCATTTTTTTCTTATTCGAGGAAGAGTTGAAGATGTTGAGATTTTCTTTGGGAGTGACAAGGATGGGACAGGATTAGGAAGGAACACATCAGACGGACAGCTCAGTTTGGACAATTTGGAGACAAAGACAGAGAGTCCAGATTGAGGGGGTTTAGACATGTGCAGAGGACGGATAGTGAGTATATTAGTAGAAGGATGATGAAGATGGAGCTACCAGGCTGGAGGATGGATGGGTGGATGGATGTGGTGAGGGAGGACACAAAGGTGGTGGATGACCCCTAAAGGGAGCAACAGAAAGTAGTAGTAGTAATAATAGTAATAGATTTTTCTTACTGAATGAATGTTTTTGTTAAAGCTGCAGGAATTGATATCAGGGAAAATAAGACAGAATTTGACAGTACATATGTTCCTTCTGCACCTTTCTCCTGTGTATTTGGATCCTAATAGTTCATAAAGTATGAATTTGAACCCTCCAGGTGCTCCAAAGCTATCTTTATATTAATTCCAGCAAAAATCCAGTACATTTCTACAACCCATTTTAATTCCTTCTTAATTTGTTATGTTTTATAACTAGTTACATCACAACATTTGCACATATAAGGTCAAGGTTTTCTACAACCAGTAAACACAGAGTAGATGCAGAAATCTCGTCTCTGCTCAGAACACTTCAATTAAAATGTGTTGAAAGGTAGGTATGGAATTTTTGCTCAATGACACTAAAAAAATCAAACCCTGCTGCTCTAAGTACGTCTGATAAAAAGATGTAACATTATTTTTTTTTCTTATTAATAATTCTTATCAATAACCGCTGTGTAACCTTTACGTTAAAATATTTTCATCCTTAGTAACCTTTACCATTTAGTCTCTCTGTTGGACTTTAGGGGACCACTTAGCTCATATTAACAGCAGTTATCACACAAGCAGATGTTTGTTTGCAATAAAAAATGAGCATTTATTTAACAAGAAAAATGTGAATCTGTTCTTTTGTAACTGGTAAAACTAAATGTAACATTGTTGCATTTAAATCCCCGAAAATTGCTTCCAAATATTGACGAGAAGCTGCATTTTTATGTTACTAATTCAGCTTCTTGTACTAATCATGTAGTGATGATTTAGTCTATTTAAGAAACAGACTCTGGTACATTTGTTGAATAAAAATAGAGCCATGTTGCTAAAATCGCAGCTTCATTAATGACATGAAAACACATTATTTCAGTGTTTTTCAACCTTGGGGTCGGGACCCCATGTGGGGTCGCCTGGAATTCAAATGGGATTGCCTGAAATTTCTAGTAATTGATGAAAAAAAAAAAAAAAACTTCCTAATGAAAAATATATGGTGAGTTGAGAGAGACAATCACAATACATAATTCAGTTCAATTCACAACAAGGTTGCTTCGCAGGGCTTTACAGAATAAGTTAGATATGAAAACAAACAACAGTCAGATAAACAGTAGATGAGGGAAATCTCTGGAAGTAAATCTGTCTCATCAGACCTCGAATTACAAAAGCCACCGAACTTCCAGCACCGAACTCCCTCTCACTGAAATCAAGCGTCCGAACCTCCCCCTGTACTGAAACCGAGTGTCTGAATTTTCTGTCTCTGAATTCAACCACGTTCACAAATATAGAACAAAAAAAAAAAAATTTAGATGCAAAAAATTCTGATGCAAAAAACTCATAACAGACATGACAAACTCTGAATCTGAAACTGAAGCACTGTGGTACTATTTATCTGTCAAATGTTCATTGTGGTCAGTTTCAGATGCTGCAGCTCTTTCATAATTCATAGTTTGAGTTCTTGTTTGTTCAGTATTAATTGTCAGCCTTGGAAATCCAAGCTGGACTGACTACATATCCTGACCAAGGAAAATAAAATTCTCACTTTGTGCAGTAATCTACACCTGGCTTTTCTGCCTCCGTCCATAATAATATACATTATATAGACTAAATGTCATCTAAAATTAACGTTTATTTGCAACAAAGTGTAGCAAACTATTACATGATCAAAAACAAATTAATTTTAGCTGTTTTGAATGTCTGGGGTCGCCAGAAATTTGTGATGTTAAAATGGGTTCACAAGCCAAAAAAAAGTTGGAAACCACTGCATTATTTACATAAAGGTTAAAATATAAAATAATGCCAAAGTGTCTTTTTATTTTTTTATCAGTTGACATTTAGAGGGTTAGGACACTCCTCTGCAATGAAAGTATCCTATATATTCAGCTAGTTGTTATCTCAATGGGGATCTCAGTAAACATCTAATATTTGCATACTTAAATGCTTTATAAATTTTTTTTTTTTTTTTTGTGGCGGGACAGCCTTTTGCGCTAATTAGCTAGAACGGCCGATTGGGACACATTTACAAAGTACCTTTTTAATGCTAATGCGTAGCAGACTCTGGGTCCCGGTTGAGCTGATATAGATGAGCACTTTACACTAGAGAGCAACTTGATCTGTTAAATCTTTTAAATCCAATATACAGTTTGCACACTTTGGGAATATGTGAATTAGAATGGGCATTAGAGGAATAGAAAACCTGGTTGACATCTGAGTTTAGTATTTGGGCACTTGTGTTACCTTCATATGCCTGCCTCTCTATGTCACTCTTGTGGAAGTATGGGTGTAATCCTATTTCCTGTTATCATACCAAATAGGATTACTGGATGATATGTTGCTCATCTGCACCCTCGCTTGCCGACCATCGCTTGTTTGGAGTCATTTCATACAGGAAAGACATATATCTATCGGCAAGCACATTTTACCCGCAGGACTGTGACAAGTCCAAGCAATATAAGCATAACAGAAAAGCCAAAGGTAATAAGTGACTGAAGCAGAGCACACACCGAGAGGGAACAATACACAAGTCTTGCACATGCTGCAGCATTTGAGCTCAGGATTTCATGTTCTCGTGGCTTCTATCAAGCAATCTGTCCCTTCGCTTAATGTACTGTACCGAGGGATACTGTACTAACTGGATGTCATTCCAAAAAGTGTGATTAAGCAGATCGGCTGGTCAGACATCTGTTACACCTCGCTGGAGGAATAGAACACTTTGACACATAATCAGACGCTGTGTTTAATTTGAGCGGACATGTATCACCTGTGTTTGATTTGGTTGTCATCCGAGATGGTTGTAGTGGAAAAAAAAAAAAAAAAACGATGCAGTGAAAATGGCACTAATGCAGCCAAGCGTAGGGATTTCTCAAGGTACAGTGAATTGCCTACGGTCTAAACAAATTCAAGTTCGGTGGGTGGTTGGAATATTCAATTATTTCTCTTTGACTTTTCATAAAGTGCCTGTTGTTGTTCTCAGATTTGGTCTTTCCTGTTGCATAAAGAAAAGAATATTAACGCTGACACGAAGGGCCTTTGTAGCGTGGAATAATAACAGTAGAAGCTTAAAAAAAAATTTAATTTTCTATTCTTAACAAAGTTTCCCGTTGTCGACTATAAATTGAAAGAGGAAATAAGGGTTTTCAAGAAAATCTATTATATCATGACACCCTTAGACTTCTCTAAAGGCTGAGGCGTCTATAGATGTTTTTTTCTTTCAACTCATACATTCTATGAGCCTTACATCATAACAGCAAACTAGCAAATGTTCCACCGAAGCAGCTCTAATGCAAATGGTTTTTCACATTTAATCTGTTAAATACTATAAATGGCACAGAGCATGAAAAACACACTCTTCTCTGGTCTTATTTTTCATTCTGCAGAATGCATGAGTAACAGTCCTTTTTGCATTTCAACCTCTGTTAGAAGTCTACGTAAGATACCGAATTCTTCCTTTTCCTGTTTTTTTTTTTTTTCACTCGCAAATTAACCCTTTCATGCATCGTGGTCACTACAGTGGACAGTTATTCTACAGCTGTATATTCTTGGATTTTGTTGTTTTAGTTTCATATCAGCCAACACAGTGGACACTTATGCATCATCCCATACACTACAATTAATAACATTACTGTAACTTTGCTGTTCTAGATAAACTTGATCTAACATATTTGAGTGTAAATCAGTTCCTTGTTATTGTTATTAGACTGTCATTAACAACAAAAGTTTGTGTTTTTTTTGCATGTTATCTCAATGAAGTGAGTAATGACTAGCAATAGAGTATGTTAAAATGTGAGAAAACATCACATTAGCAGCATGAAAATGTTTTTATTTCATAGTTTTCACAGTAAATACATGTTTTTTTGCTTCAAAAATTAAACACATGGTGTCAAGCTGAGTGGACATTTTTTCAACTCCATGAAAAATAGCTTAATAAAAAAAAAAAATTATCGCATTGTTTTTTTAATGCCTAAAGAAGAATAAAATCATTCAAGAAAAAAAAAAATCTTGATTAAGGTTCTTCTAATTCATGCATGAAAGGGTTAAACAAGTGGTTCCAGGCACAACAAACCCCGCCCCTCGCATGTATTGTAGCTTATTTTGGCATCGATCCAGCTGATGTCATTATGTCTACGCATGTGCTGATGGCAGTGTATCAGTTGCCTCTATATATGTGCCAAGTTTGAAGCAAATTGAAACAAAATCAATGTTTTTATAGACATTTGAAATTTCGCCCATTATAAGTAAATGACAGAAGAAAAAATATTTTAAAAATTCATTAAAAATTGTAATTTTGACCTACTTTTCCCGAAATGTAACCACACCTGTTCTTAATAACTGGAAATGTAGAAACCCAATTTGGTATGAATTGAACCAATAGTTTTGCTGCTACAGACATGTGAAATTCCACCCATTATAAGTAAATGGGGAAAAAAAAAAAGATTTAAAAAATGCATAAAAATTGAAACTTTAACCTACTTTTTCCAAAACATAATGACATCTTATTCTGGGTCACTGGCAATCTATAAACCCATTTTGGTATGAATTGAATCAATAGTTTTGCTATCATGTTAACAATTATAGGTAAATAGGGGAAAAAAAAGATTGTAACTAGAAGCACTTGGAGAGCGCAGACCTCCGCCAAGGCTGATCAGTGGCCCCCCCCGTGGGCCCCCCCACCCCCGATCACCACCAAAATTTAATCATTTCTTCCTTATCCCATTTCCAACAAACCCTGAAAATTTCATCCAAATCTGTCCATAACTTTTTGAGTTATGTTTGCACACTAACGGACAGACAAACAAACAAACAAACAAACAAACAAACAAACAAACCCTCGCAAAAACATAACCTCCTTGGCGGAGGTAAAAATTCGTAAAAAATTTGAGCTTTGACCTTCTGTTCCCAAAATGTCATCAGATCTATTCTGGGTCACTGGTAATCTGTAAATTCAATTTGGTGTAAATTCAACTAGTAGTTTTACTATAGTGTTAACAAACAAACAAACCGAACCAAAAACAATACCCCTTGCCTTCCCTTCGGGGGTGGGGGGGTGGGGTAATAATATATTCACCTACAAGCCATTCCAAACACCCATCTTTCATTAAGACCCAATAAAACGTGTTTGTTGTCGTTAAATAATTAGCTTTGAAGGTCACTCCACCACCTGAGGGCCCAAACAATAATTTGCTACCATCAGAATGTCCATTTATCTCTGCTCACCAAAGTGCACCGCTAAACATTTTACCATATTAATTAATGTGTACTTATGTCTGGTGGCATATAGATTGAAAGTAGCGTGGATGAATGCAGAAGCAGAACACAAAGGACTTAGTGGAGAGAACAAAAGATGTATTGTAACCCTTTGCCACCTCATCTGCTCTGGCATTTGCTGCACACACAGATGCTCGGCCGACCTCCTGATGTTTTTGTTGTAATGATAAGTGCCTATACTTAAGGGTTACTGTAAATCCATTAAATCATGTAGCATTTCTGAAGGATGCTAATTGCTCTCTTAGCCTCAAATTAAGGGGGCAGTAATGTTTCTGTTTAGCAGCAGATGTGCTTCAGTCGCTGGCTTCGAGCAAATTGAATGCATCAAACTATAATTTCTTGCCGAACAGTTGTTAATGAAGGTGAAGCAGCCGTGTGGGCATTGTGGGTACAGTTCTTTTTCCTCCGTCGTCGTCAGTTCGATATGTTCTGAAATTCTCAGGCAGGAAGGGAAGTGAAAATAGTGAGAATAACGTTGCGGTAGGGGAAGCTGGAGGGAACGCTGATATGAAGTGCCCAGCCTATTGTTAGGTCCCAGCATGAAAGGTCATAGAGCTAGCATGTGACGCAAAGGTGATGCGATCTGAATGGACTTGTGACTATCCAGGGGGAAAGCGCTCCTCTCCTTCTGCTGAGCACCCTGCCCCCGCATGGCCCTCTTGTCCAGAGAAAGCAAGCTAATAGGCAGCTGAGTCGAAGCAGGCCGGAGCCATTAGAGCTCAGCGGTGAAGCCCGAGGAATGGCTCCAACTCCAGGCCCTAATTGAGACAGAGAGACTTTGGGTCAGTGATCAAGCTGGGCCATGCAGTGTTGCTTTAGAATGAGATTTCTGTCTAGTGGATGCTGTCTTCTAGTGTCGAGGTGAAGGCAAAAAGGCAGGAACACTTTCATTATTCGCAGAATGGAACGAGCAAAAACAGTACAGTGCAGATAACATGCAATTAGGGTTGCAACTGTATGAGATTTTCACGGAGCGAACACTGTCTCTGAGAATGTCACAGTGTGTGTGTGTGTGTGTGTAAAGATTCCCAGTCATCAAGGTAGAGGTATAAGTAGGTACTGTACATAGACGACTGGAATCTAAACGGATGGATGGATGGACAATTATTATCAGTTACAGTAGCTCAAAAACAAAATGAACAGAAGGGTATTTTGGTCGTAGCGACCCTTAAAATTTTACAAAATTAAGCCCTCCATTAAGTTTTACATAGTTTCCCGGTTTTGTAGCCATATACAGTATATTAACCCCAAAAACCTCTTCGAAAGCCTCTTAGAGCCAAACATCCAACAGGAGAGTCGACATGTTGACGTGAATGTACAATTCTTGTCCTGTTTTGTTATTCTCAGCCATTATGTTTCATGAGATTGAACAAAAGTGACGATGGATGGATGGATGGATGGACAATTACAGTTACAATAACTCAAAAGTAAAGAGAACAGAAGGGTATTGTGGCAGTAGCAACCCTTAAATTTTACAAAATGAAACCCTCCATCAATTTTATATACTTTCCCATTTTTGTAGCCATATATATTAACCCCCAAAAAATTTTAGAGCCAAACATCCAAAAGGAACGTTAACATTTTGTCTTGAATTTACAATTCTTGCCCTGTTTTGTTATTTTCAGCCATTTTGCTTCATGATTGAACAAAAGTGTCGATGGATGGATGGATGGATGATGGATGGACAATTATTATCAGTTACAGTAGCTCAAAAACAAAATGAACAGAAGGGTATTTTGGTAGTAGCGACCCTTAAAATTTTACAAAATTAAGCCCTCCATTAAGTTTTACATAGTTTCCCATTTTTGTAGCCATATACAGTATATTAACCCCAAAAACTTCTTCGAAAGCCTCTTAGAGCCAAACATCCAACAGGAGAGTCGACATGTTGACGTGAATATACAGTTCTTGTCCTGTTTTGTTATTTTCAGCCATTATGCTTCATGAGATGGATGGATGGATGGATGGATGGGTGGATGGATGGATGGATGGATGGGTGGATGGATGGATGGATGGATGGATGGACAATTACAGTTACAATAACTCAAAAGTAAAGAGAACAGAAGGGTATTTTGGCAGTATCAACCAACAAAATAAATTTTACAAAATGAAACCCTCCATCAAGTTTTATATACTTTCCCATTTTTGTAGCCATATATATTGACCCCAAAAACCTTAAAGAGCCAAACATCCAACAGGAAGGTTGACATTTTGTCTTAAATTTACAATTCTTGCCTTGTTTTGTTATTTCCAGCCATTATGCTTCATGATTGAACAAAAGTGACGATGGATGGATGGATGGATCTTGACTTTGGATCTTGATTTTGTGAATGTTGTGTGTTTTATATATGGAATTGGTTTTTGTGTGAAACTATTTTTCCTGCTATTTCTTCTGGACTTTGTGAAAGAAGAAATATTATTTCTCAGTAGGACCTGTCTACTGCTCCAGATAATGATGGATATATTGATGGATGGATGGACAATTATTATCAGTTATAATAATTCAAAAGTAAAGAGAACAGTAGGATGTTTGGCAATATCAATGCTACAAATTTAATCAAATTAACCCCTCCATTGAGTTTTACATAGAGTTAACAATTTTTGGAGCCATATACTGTATTATAACCCCAAAAACCTCTTAGGAAACCTCTCAGAGCTGGACATCCAACAGGAAGGTTGACATTTTGACTTAAATATACAATTTTTGCCCTATTTTTGTTATTTTCAATCATTATGCTTCACAAGATAGAACAAAAGTGTCTGCAGGTTTGTCAAGTAAAGAATCGTGCAATGAAAACTGGTAAAATGATGAGTCTTCTTGAATGGTGTTGTCATAGCAACCCATGGTCCATGAAACAGGAAGTCATTTGCATTGTATTGCCTAGTCTTCCCAAAAATTGTCAAATGTGACAGGGGTTCCAACTTACACATATCTATATATCAATATTGAAATATAGTTATGGCACCATCTACTGGCAAGTAGAATTTAAAAATCTCATCCAATTGACATAGAATTTTGATAATATGCCCTATCGATTAAAAAAAAAAAAAAAAAAAAAAAGGGTACAATCTTTGCTGATTGGATGTATTTAATCTCCCTTTTGGAAATGAATAAAATAAAGACTAAACTTGTTTCAACAAAAAGAGGAGGAAAAAAAGGAAAAACATCTCCTTTTTAGAAATAAATAGAAATGAACACATCAAACATTTAAATTAACATAAATGGCAGAAAACATGTGCATGTACAGTATCTTAAATAAGCAAATGCACATGGTATGATAATCATCAATTTATTATTACCTTGAAATTGTACACTGCTGTAACCCTACATCCAACTTCTAAGACAGGAAGTGTTTTTACTGCAAAAAACCTGAACACGAGGAGAATATCTTTCTGATAAGTATGAGTCGTATCAAAAGAAATCAAATGCTTTAGATATAAATTACTCTGCTATTTAGTATTTCCTGAAGTGGAAGACTTAGGCTGAAATGCATCTATGAATCCCAGTCCCTCGTACATTTGAGATCAGATAACATTTATCTCTGGGACATGACTCCTCTCCCACTCTTCCTTTCCATATTGGATATTTGAGATGGCAGCGCTGAGGAAATATCCGTAAACCAGCACCCGCCATCTCATTTATTAGAGGCTTTATTATGGCAGGCAGCAACATCGAAGAGGGCTTTCCAATCTGTATTCAGCGCGCAGATAAAAGTCTTCATTCTAAATAATGTACCGTTCACTTACCCTCCATTCTGGAACACTGGCAATCTAAAAGATTTCAAATTGTTCATGCTGATGCCGTCTCTGAGTGAAATGAAACAATCTGGCCACTCATGTTCCTGGATGTGATGAACTGACTGATTTGTAGGCTGAGGAGATACTGCATCTCTCTGAGGAGTCGCACCTCACTGCTCCTATTTCATAGACTGTATAATAAGATTAGTGATATCGCTAATCTTTTAAGCTAATAAACACTTTTACAGATGTGAGAGGCTGTGAACCCTCTTGTTTTGGTCTTCACAGTTATTCTGTTTCAGATGCGTTGTGTTCTAATGTGTGAAATGTACACAGTTTGGGTGTTATATAATTTCTATGTGTTTTCATACTGAGAAAGCAAGCACAAATAAGATGTAGATTTTTGCATAAAATGAGATTTAAACTCTATAGCGAGCCCATCTTTACATTTATTGTTTTAAGGTAAATGCTAATCTTTCACAGACAGAAACGTAACAAGGCGAACACAACATTCATCAGCTTCTGTTTATTGAATAAAATATTTATTACTGATGGCTCTATTGTAGTTGTGCTTAAATGACAGGCAAAGGATGTTGTTACATAAATCTTTTATGAAGTTTACTGGTAGTTAATTACAATGCCCATCCTATTTGCATCACTTATATGGTACTGTCCGTCAGCTAGCATGCTAATGAGGCCAGCTAGTGCTGATTAGACTGTATAAAATTAGTCAACAAAGGTACTGTGTCATCACTATTTGTTTCTAAACTGCCACTTTGAAGCCAGTAGTTTGTGATCTGTCCATCAACATGTTGGATCTTGGGAACTAAAAGGGGCGGAGCCACTGTAATGAAAGGAGTCATGGGCGAGCTAATGATAAAGGCTAGCTTATTGACGCAGTAAAATCGTAAACTCATCAAGTACTGAATCATGGTAATTTTATAGGCTTTTCATTAACAGTGGAATCTGTTAATAACAACCACAAACTGTCCCTTTATAAAATGTGTTGTTAAAATAAGAAAAAGAAACTCGAAAAGCAAAGACGCTAGCAATCTAGGCCTGAAATGGCAGAAATCCGAACCATCTGTTCGACTTGAGAGTTTATTAATTTATCAGAATGAGTCCTGGAAAAATCATTGACTTAGTATTTTTAGAAAGAAGATCAGAATCCGAGCTTTATGGAGCAGCGTCTAGTGGCCATCAGTGGTATTACAGCTTCATATTTGGACATTTTTTTCTTTTCAGAGCTGATGTTCTTACCCTTTGGTTTGTACATGACACAGTTGTATCTGATAACAGTCATGTAAGCAGCTGATCTTACTCAGTGCCACGTAATTAAGTGTTTTACCAGCGTTCGTGGTAAAATTAGCCTGACGAGTTTCATCTCTGGCTCTTCATCAAAATGCCAAGATGGTCACAGCTGATTCTCAAAGTCTCTTTTTTTGTTTTGTTTGGGTTTGTTTTTATTGCTTCCTTCTGTCCCTTTGAATGTTACTCACAAACTCCACAGTGTTTATAAAATGTGTATCCTGTTGGAAGAGCTAAAACACTGAACTTGTTGAACTTGCTACTGAAAGCTTTGAGTTTTATTACCTCAGGCTGCGAACAGTAACACTGATGGATTTGCTGCAGCGTTTTACCGCCTGTGATGACGCATTTTCACTTTTTGTGACACCGATAGAGATATACCAGACTCTTAAAACAGAAAAAAAAAAATCCTTATTGCTTGTTGTAATCATAACTAGAACAGTTAATGCTTTATAGCCACTCATACTCAGTGCGTCCAAGATGACACATCAGCCTCATTACTCACATTATTATACCTCCTTCCATTTATTTTATTTTATTTATTTTATTCATTTATTCATTTTGGACATGCAACAAAACAAAATAAAACAAAACAAAGCAGATTAAGACAAAAACAAAATCAAAAACAAAAAAATGTGAACCTTTCAAGCCCCTTTTTTTGTTTTTTGTTTTTGTTAATGGAGAAGGTTGGTGTAATTGTTCCTTGGTCTGTTTGTTTTTGTTTTTGTATACATGTAAAAAAAAAAAAAAAAAAAAAAAAGGAAACTGTGCAACAATTTATTTTCAATTGATTTGTCATATATGATACAGTGTTTGTATTGCCCAATTTCTACAAAACTCCAAACAAACAAAGGTTGGGAAAAAAAAAAAAAAAAGACAAAAACAAAATAACATTTAAATGAACAGAATCTATCGTCAAGTCCGTGCAAGTCTGAATTTTGCATGATCGAAAAGGAATAGGAAGAAGTCTAAACTTATTTAATCCTACCCCTCAAGTGCTTTTACACCTTTAATGTTAACTTAATACAAGAATCAAACAATACATTTTTCCTAATTTAGCATTCAACCACAGCAAATACATAATGCAGTAATTGAGTTATACACAACAATATGTTCATGGCAGTACAGTCATACAAACAGACTCAACAATTCAACAATTTTCTTCAATAATTACAGTATATTTATCGATACAACAGTATCCATAAAAAAACAGCCCTCATTGTCATTATTAAATACTGTACCTCACAAAAATCAGTTCTTATATCTTTTTTTACACATACCTAACTTCCATTTATAATTAAAATTGCTTCCTACTAATTTACTGTGTATACTGTGTATGTGAATTAATGCTCTGTAATGTGTGGGTGTAGCCATAATTTTTAAAAATATTTCTAATTTTATGAATGCTGGTATTTTACATCTTACCCAGGGACAATAGTTGAAAAATAGCTTTTTTGCTATTACTGGCACCTTTACAGAAATGTTCATTAACGTGTACTGTCCCTGCTAATTAAACAAATAAAATAAAATAAAATAAATACTGCATCTCAAAAAGAGGCAGTAAATTTCCATGCAATCAACCTGTTTATGATTCAGCTGTAGCGACTGCTTCTACACGGTGTTGAGATGACATGCCCCCTGTTTGCCTTCTCCGGCTCTGATCAGTGTATTTCTTTGTAGGTATGACAGTTACGGGCGTCTGACTAACGTCACTTACCCCACGGGCCGAGTGAGCAGCTACCGTACAGACGCCGACAGCTCAGTCCGCATCCAGACAGAGGGCTCCAACAAAGAGGATATCACCGTCACCACCAACCTGTCTGCCTCTGGCACCTTCTACACACTCATGCAGGGTGAGTGTCTTACAGCTCACAAGTGGAGCAGGTGATTTCTGAGGTGTTCGGGAACCAGTGAAGTGCAAAAAGCTTCGGCGTGACTGCAATAACAAATCCCTTGTTTTTTGTGGTATTCATCAACCCCATGGCAGCGCTTTGTATCACGGCTAAAAAAAAAAAAAAAAAGGTAAAACACTGATATTAACGGGACAAAAACCTGACGATAATGAGGTAATACAGACGGATGTTACAGTTTATTTACCTTTACATTTGCATTTAAAGTCTTGCAGGTACAAACTGATTACCATATTATAAACCTAGAATCCCCCCTTTTATTATATCCCAAAAAAGAAACTCGAAAAGCAAAGATGCTAGCAATCTAAGCCTAATCTAAGCTGATTGGACTGTATAAAATTAGTCAACAAAGGTACCGCGTCATCACTATTTGTTTCTAAACTGCCACTTTGAAGCCAGTAGTTTGTGATTTGTCCATCAACATGTTGGATCTTGGGAAGTAAAAGGGGTGAAGCCACAGGAATGCAAGGAGTCACGGGTGAGCTAATGCTAAAGGCTAGCTTAGTGACGCAGTGAGATGGTAAACTCATCAAGCACTGCGTCATGGTAATTTTAGAGTCTTTTGATTAACATTGGAATCTGTTAATGACAACTACGAACTGTCTGTTAAGAAAATGTGTTGTTAAAATAAGAAAAAGAAACTCGATAAGCAAAGACACTAGCAATCTAAGCCTAAAATGGCAGAAATCCGAACCATCTATTCCACTTGAGATTTTATTACTTTATAAGAATGAGTCCTGGAAAAATTGTTGACTGAGTATTTCTAGATGATTCATGTAGGTCTACAGGACTCAGAGCTTTATGGGGCAGTGTCTAGTGGCCATCAGTGGTATTACAACTTCACATTTGGACATTTGTTTCATTTCAAAGCCGATATTCTTACCCTTTGCTTTGTACATGACACAGTTGTAACTGATAACAGTCATGTAAGCAGATGATCTTACTCAGTGCCACGTAATTAAATGTTTTACCAGCGTTTGTGATTTCTGAGGTGTTCGGGAACCAGTGAAGTGCAAAAAGCTTCGGTGTGACTTCAATGACAAATCCCTTGTTTTTTGTGGTATTCATCAACCCCATGGCAGCGCTTTGTATCACAGCTAAAAAAAAAAAAGGTAAAACACTGACATTAACGGGATGAAAACCTGACGATAATGAGGTAATACAGACGGATGTTACAGTTTATTTACCTTTACATTTGCATTTAAAGTCTTGCAGGTACAAACTGATTATCATATTATCAACCTAGAATCCACCCTTTATTATATCTCAAAAAAGAAACTCGAAAAGCAAAGACGCTAGCAATCTAAGCCTAATCTAAGCTGATTAGACTGTTTAAAATTAGTCAACAAAGGTACCGCGTCATCACTATTTGTTTCTAAACTGCCACTTTGAAGCCAGTAGTTTGTGATTTGTCCATCAACATGTTGGATCTTGGGAAGTAAAAGGGGTGGAGCCACAGGAATGCAAGGAGTCACGGGTGAGCTAATGCTAAAGGCTAGCTTAGTGACGCAGTGAGATGGTAAACTCATCAAGCACTGCGTCATGGTAATTTTAGAGTCTTTTGATTAACATTGGAATCTGTTAATGACAACTACGAACTGTCTGTTAAGAAAATGTGTTGTTAAAATAAGAAAAAGAAACTCGATAAGCAAAGACACTAGCAATCTAAGCCTAAAATGGCAGAAATCCGAACCATCTATTCCACTTGAGATTTTATTACTTTATAAGAATGAGTCCTGGAAAAATTGTTGACTGAGTATTTCTAGATGATTCATGTAGGTCTACAGGACTCAGAGCTTTATGGGGCAGCGTCTAGTGGCCATCAGTGGTATTACAACTTCACATTTGGACATTTGTTTCATTTCAAAGCCGATATTCTTACCCTTTGCTTTGTACATGACACAGTTGTAACTGATAACAGTCATGTAAGCAGATGATCTTACTCAGTGCCACGTAATTAAATGTTTTACCAGCGTTTGTGATTTCTGAGGTGTTCGGGAACCAGTGAAGTGCAAAAAGCTTCGGCGTGACTTCAATGACAAATCCCTTGTTTTTGTGGTATTCATCAACCCCATGGCAGCGCTTTGTATCACAGCTAAAAAAAAAAAAAGGTAAAACACTGACATTAACGGGATGAAAACCTGACAATAATGAGGTAATACAGACGGATGTTACAGTTTACTTACCTTTACATTTGCATTTAAAGTCTTGCATGTACAAGCTGATTACCATATTATAAACCTAGAATCCCCCCTTTATTATATCTCAAACATTGACATTTATTTCAGGATAATGTACAAATTATAGTTTTAATGCTGCTACTAGAAACATAATGCACTGATTTCAGCTGGTAGTATATGTGTATGTAGTTTCTGGGTAATAACAATGACTCATTACCCAGAAATACTACACATACTGTATTTTCAGGTAACGTGATTTGTAGCTTATTAACCTAAACAGAAGGGAATGACTTTCCTCGCTATTGCTCTATAGTTTTGCTTCATATTTTCCTGTTAAATGCATTTATTTGTGTTTTTTTTTGTTCAGTGTTCAAGGGCTACATACTTTATTACTCACTGGCTCTTGATGTAATAGTTTTTGAATCCACTTATAGATAAATTGTTTGCTGAATTTTTTTTTTTTTTTTTACAATGAATTGTCAGTGCTTTCCTGTGCTATTCTCTCAAAGAGCATTATATGATTGGACTTGCTGATGCGCTGGTATATTGGATATGTAGTGGATATATAGTGGTACTGATATATGAGATATCACTTCATAGAGGGCAGTAGCTGATATTTACCTGTTGTTTTATATTAGTTTTTTCATACATTTCAATGAATTTGTGCAAATTCAAAGATAAAGTAATAAGGTTGCTGGTGAGAGTAAAGATTAACTCACTTTCTTATTCCTTTAAGGAAATTTTACCCATCCTATTACACACACAACCCCTAGCATTAGCATTAGCATTAGCGATTAGCACATAGCAAACTAGGAGCTGCCATTAAAGGCACAAAGGGGACTAACTCCAGGTCTTCATAAGTTTCTTTAACCTCCTGAGATCCAGGAAAGTGAAAGTTTTAGCTTTTTTACATTTTAAACAATTGTCTTGGTTGGAAACTGCATAATGCAACAGTTTTTTCAGAATAAATTTTTTTAATTATTATTTTGATTTATTTATTTTTCAATGAAATGTCCTTTGCAATGGACAGCATTTTTGAAGTAAAACTGTGAAACTTTTGTCCCCTACACAGGACAAAAATGCATTGCTGGGTCTTAGGAGGTTAAGGATACTAACAGTATAATTAACATGTGTATAACTGTTTTTGAAGGGCTTGAATACTTTAAAACACTTAAACTAGCCTATGTATGCACAGCCCTGGCAAAAAAAAAAAAGCCAAACTCTTATTTTATTGGATAATCTTTAGCCTTGATTACAGCATCCATGCACCGTGGCATTGTTTCCATAATTTTGTGCAGAAAATTATTATTATTATTATTATTTATTTATTTTATTTCGAACATGCAAAGAAAATAAGACAAAACAAAGCAAATTAAGACATTAAAAAAACATTTAAATGGACAGAATCTATCCTCAAGCACATACAAGTCTGAATTTTGCATGGTCGAAAAGGAGTAGGAAGAAGTATAAACTTATTTAATCCTACCCCTCAGTGCTTTTACACCTTTATCATTAACTTTATATAACAATCAGCCTATACTATTTCCCTAATTTGAGCATCAAACCACAACAATCCATAATGCAGTAACTGAATTATCCACAACAGTCTGTTCATGTCAGTACAGTCATACAAACAGACTCAACAAATCAAACATTCTCTTCAATAATTACAGCAGATTTGTCAGTACAACATCATTCATAAACAAATAGGCCTCATTGTCATTATTAAATACTGTACCTCTCAAGAATCAATTCCTTATATCTTTTTTTTTAAACTGAATTATGTTTGATATTTGTTTTATCTCCACACACAATTTGTTCCACTGTTTTACTCCACAAATGGTAATACAGAAACTGTTTAATGTAGTGCGTACTGTATGAATCTTTAAATTAAATTTTCCCCGTAAATCATAGCCTCCCTCTCTTTCACAGAACATTTCTTGAATATTGCCCGGTAGTAAATTGTTCTTTGCTTTATATATTATTTGAACAGTTTTGAATTCCACAAGGTCAATGAGTTTTAAAGTTAGTTATGTTATATTATGTCACAAATGTTGATAAAATTACAATATCACGTGACAGGCAATGCATGACATCTCAAACTATCAGACACACAATCAAATGTAAGTGTTTTTAAATGTACAATAAATCATATAAGTTGAATAATCAAATTTCTTCAGTTAATATAAATACAGTGATCCAGTTACTTTTGAGTTCATGCGAATACAAACAAATACAATGATCACATTAGCCTGAATTCATCCAGATTCAACCACAGATCATAACACTGCCCACTGTGGGCACTAAGCATGATGGGTAAGCAATTCATTGACCTCTCTTCTCATCATGATGGACTATCATTCTGGAATAAGGTCAATCTGGACTCATCAGACCACATGACCTTTATCCATTAAAACAGTCCAGTCTTTATGCTCGCTATCAACTGATGGTTGTTTGGGAAATGAGGAGCTCCTCATTGCATCAGGTAAAGGGTTAAAGAACTAAGCTAAATCCAGGTGGGGACTATTTTTTGCCTCGGCTGTGTATATATTAACCCTCTGGTATCCGGGTGTGCTTTTTAGGCACACTTTGCACTTCGTGTTAAAAAACTTCATATTATTTTTCACAATTTAAATAAGGTTAGAATTCAAAAGTTGTTCACTTGTGCATGATCTTTAAAATTCTGGCCACCAACTAAAATTTGCACATTGTAAACAAAAGAAAATCACAAGACTAGCATCTGTCTCCCAAGTGTGCCTAAAATGCACTATTTCTTCCATTATAACCACTGTTTTTGATCCGAAAGCCATTAAGGCATAAATCCTGCTTTTACTGATATCTGGGCTTCATTTGAGAGGGGAGGGTCTATATTAATTTATTAACGTTGTTAATGTTGCTGTTAATCATTGATATATGCCAGGCTGCAAAAATCAGATAATGTTATCCAATTTTTATGTAGTATTTTGAAAAAAAACAAAAACATATTTTGCATTTTTTGCATCAAAAAATGTAGTGACATCATGATGAAAAGAGATCATTTAAAGGGTTAAAAAAAAATCTAAAATGAATGATTATTTGATATGTACAATCATTACGACTGACCTTGATTTACAAAAATAAAATCAAATTAGAGCAGAAAAATAAATCAATATATAAAATTTAATAGCTTGATTTATAGGTGTGCATTTTTGGCACACTTGGTTACAGATGCTAGTATTTTTGAACATTTGACCTAGCGCCAAAAATAATAATGCAAATTAACCAATGTTGGAGTTAATCATTGACATATGCCAGGATGCAAAAATCAAATAATATGTGATCCACTTTTTATGTGGTGTATTGAAAAAAATTAATTTTTTGTGTTTTTTGCATCCAAAAAAAATGGTTTGTTTACCTTACAAACACAGCACTTAAAGGGTTAAAAAATGTGGCAATTATTGAGTATTTGGTATTTTTTATTTATGGCTCAAGTTGATGGAATAGAAAAAAGTGTAAAAGAATTAAAAACAAACTGTATGAACATTTTTTGACATTATTCCACAAGTGTGCCAAAAACGCACACTTGGTGCTTAGTAAGGGCCTTGCTGGATGGGATACCGGAGGGTTAAAGACGCCCCTGACACAAACAAGGGGATAAATACCAAAAACAAAACACAGGGAAAACAACATTAATATCAGTTATCAGCCAACTTGTCATTGAAAATACCAGTATCAGTACAGGCCCAGAACGTTACCATCGGCTGCTGATCCACTGTTCACTTATCTGTGCTGCTTTACTAATCTGAAACATGCAGATTCCGGTCCAGTTACTTTGGGATTTCCACTCTTTTTGCCTCCATCAAGGATGAAGTTTCAAGTAATCTGCAAAAATAACAAAGAAGCAAAGAAAGGAGACCAAATAAAGTCGTTTTTTTTTTTTTTTTTCTGATTTGTGACCTTTAATGAAAATATCATCTGACAGTAAATTTCAGTTACATAACATATTTACATTAGTATTTGTAGCCTCTGTGTTTTTAATAAAATGTGTAGTGGAGCTCCAATTTACCAGAATGGAAACAAATATCGATTTTCTGTCACGGAGCGCGATTCATAAAATGCCGGTGGCCGAGTTCCTCCAGGTTTAGGATGTTTTGTAACGAAGAGGCAGGATGAGGGCGGACTCAGGCCCAGTGTTTATCTTATATGTGTTTTGTGCGCGACCAATCATTTTATTGATCACTCGGTTTTTTTAAGCACTGCCCCCATCGCCGCCCTCCGCTTCAGAATATTTGATTTATTTTGGAAAATGCCTCCACCCTCTAATACAGAAGGTGACACGCTTTGGTTTCTGGTCCAGTGTGGTTCAGTGGACTGGTCACCACCATGTTGTGACCTTGTCTCAGACATCTGTTTGTTTGAAGAGTGGCACCAAGGCCACTGCTGGTAATGAATTCACTCTGGTCTGCTTTGTAGGCTTTCAACTGGGGATCACATAACACATAAATGCTCTGTCTGTCCTGATTCTTTTGTGGTTATTTGGATTTATCTGGCCTTTATCACCAAGTTCACTGTGGTTACTCAAATAATTGCAACCAAGGTTATAAGAGTTTTGTAGTAGTTGTTCATTTTTATGTATTTGATGTGTATGTGATGAAGTGGGCTTCCTAGTTTAGTCTGAAAATGATTAGTTTTCATCTATTTTTTTTGTAGTATGTGATTAATGATGCTATTTTAAAAAGAAAAAATACTAATATTAATGATAAATGATAAAATATAGCAAAAAAACATTAGACGGTTCCTACAGGTTTCTACAAGTTAAATTTAAGACTTTTTAAGACTACTTAGAACAGAATTTAAAGGGGTCATATTTTGCTAAACCCACTTTTATTAGTCTTTGGTTCATTTATTTGTGTATTTGGACCCTAATAGTTCATACAGTTTGAATTTGAACCCTCCAGGGGCTGCAAAGCTATCCTTATATTCATTTGGGCAAAAATCGAGTGGAATTCCACAACTCGTTTCAATTTCTTCTTATGTTATTATGTTTTATAACTAGTCACGTCACGACATTTGCACATATAAGGTCAAGACTTCCGACAAACATTTCTCCGAGTACGACATAATTGTTTATCAGCAACAGCGGTTGTATTTAAAACTGAAAATATGTCCAAACTTTGAGCTGATTACCTAAAATGTTTAGTTGTCGGTTGCATTAACAAACACAAGTAGCTGAATGAGAAAGAAAGCACAGTCAACAACCTGGAAGGGGTTGGAGTCATGTGCATTTAAAGGACCAGGTGCTGCAAAGCTATCTTTATATCGATGGCCAAAAAACAAAACCTCCTATCTGCAGATTTTTAGATTTTGAGTTTTCCCATTAAATGGTGAGAACAAGGATGATATTGTTAACACATAATATAGAAAGAGAGTCTGAGAAGAGTAGAATATGCTTACATATCTTTAACAAAGACCATACTATAATAAAACTAAACGGTTTTTTTTTTTTGGTTCCTGAAAAAAGTGATTTTTTTCAGATAGGAGCTTTCATATTCTGACCATCAATATTCATTTTGGCAAAAATCGAGTGGATTTCTACAACCTGTTTTAATTCCCTCTTAATTTGTTATGCTTTATAACTAGTTATATCCCAACATTTGTACATATAAGGTCAAGACTTCCGATGAACATTTCTCCAAGTACGACATAATTGTTTATCAGCAGCAGCAGTTGTAGTAAAAACTGAAAATACGTCCAAACTTCGAGCCGATTACCTAAAATATTCAGTTGCTGGTTGAACGGGACAGAGCAGCACAGTTAACAACCTGGAGGGGGCGGGGCCTGAAGTAGCTCATTTGCATTTAAAGGGCCAGCGCTCAAAACCACCTTTCTGGTGTCATTACTCAGAAATAGGGTTGAAGATGGACCTGTGGAGTTGAATTAATGAAGAATTCAGACCCAAGCAGAATATTTACAGTTTACTTAAACCACAGGAAAATGTTTTAAAATGCATAATTCCATTTAAAAAAGCAAAATATCATTCCTTTAATGTCCATTTCACAGCCATACTGGCAAAACTTTGTGACTCAGAATTTAGGAAAATGTATTTATTTACTCCAACGCCGTGAGTTATTTCTCACCAGGGGCTGCAAAGTTTACGATAATTGGTTCCTAATTTCAATATAAACTGTCAGACTGGAACAGGTGGCTTTCCCGGACACATTTAAACACAATACAGCTAACAAGTTTATGGCAACATAAATTAAGACCTACCATATTAAATTTATTACCTTTTAAAGACATTTTTAAGGTAGTAAATGCAGATTTGTAAATTCAAGACTTTTTAAGACCCTGCAGGAACGCTGATCAGAGCATTCTAAGAAATATAGTTAGTGTCACCAGCAGGAAAAATGTAAATATTCACCAAAAATATAGGCCTACAAACCCTTTATCTTTTTGTTTTTGCAGGGCTGTAATGAACATACATGTGTATTTTTCAACACTACAAAAACGCAGGGAATATGTGTGCACAGTAAAAATACATGAGTGGTGTGTCCTGTCCAGGCAGAAGTAGATATTTAATGTGATGTCCTTTCTCATGGCAAAGAGTAAGATGTTTTTACCAAGGGCTGATTGAAACCTGGTACAAAATAATTAAAAATGAATGCAGTAAATCTCATATTGTCTGAATAAAACAAAAGAGAAGAGACTTAAAAATTCATACGTGTGGTCATTAAAACTAACCTGAACCAATAAACCCAACAGTGACCAAAGACTTTTACACAGGACTGGAGTTTAGGTCCGTTTTTGTAAATGCAGGCAGTGCAGTTTTGACTTATTTAATGCTTTTTGAACACATTTTTTCTCTCCAGCTTTTCATGAACCCCCTGTACATTTGATGATGTTTTCAAAAAGACAGTTTCCAGGAACCTTTATGTTAATGTCTTTGCACTTATGCATGTGTTAAATAATGTGCATAAGTATAGCCGTCTATGCGCCCACCGTTTTTCACACCCTGAAGAAGAAAGCAGCTGAGTCGCGCAGAATTAAAGCCGCGAGCAGGTTTCAGCCTTGACAAAGCAGAATCTGCTATTATTTACGCAGGGGTAACAAACTTATCGCACCAAAGCAGGAGGTTTTGTCCTGGATTAAACATAGCAACTATGCTTTTTATTCTTCAACAAAAACATTTTCACTTTTAAAAAAATCTTGAGTGTTAACGTAACTGCCAGGCGTACAGTTGTATTATTTCCCAGACTTTAAACACACCGCATCCCCTCAGATGTCGCTGCAGGGCAGATCAGTCTCTGTTGAACTGTATGGAAGTGTGAAGTCCCCTGTGCAGCAGTATTTCCTGCTCCGTCTGACCCCAGAGGCCTCCTTTTGGACAGCTTTGCCCCAAAAGGCCTGTAACTGACCCCTGAAGTATCTGTATGATGGAGAGAGGTAAGGCATGGTGCAGGGTCAGCCCCGCTACCTCTGCACATTCCTCTTGTGTCAGCAGTTCAGCAGCACCACATCCTGCTGTGTTCTGGACAGAAGGAAAACACAGCAAACTCATTCTGCTCAACTGTTTGTCTAACATCACTGCTACCACATATATATATACAGGGTGGGGAAGCAAAATTTACAATGAACAATTTAGTTGTTTTTTCTCAGCACGCACTATGTCAGTTGTTTTGAAACCAAACATATATTGATGTCATAATCATACCTAACACTATTATCCATACCTTTTCAGAAACTTTTGCCCATATGAGTAATCAGGAAAGCAAACGTCAAAGAGTGTGTGATTTGCTGAATGCACTCGTCACACCAAAGGAGATTTCAAAAATAGTTGGAGTGTCCATAAAGACTGTTTATAATGGAAAGAAGAGAATGACTATGAGCAAAACTATTACGAGAAAGTCTGGAAGATGCTATTAAAGAAGAATGGGAGAAGTTGTCACCCGAATATTTGAGGAACACTTGCGCAAGTTTCAGGAAGCGTGTGAAGGCAGTTATTGAAAAAGAAGGAGGACACATACAGGGTGGGGAAGCAAAATTTACAGTATTTTGAGGCAGGGATTGAAAGACAGTGTATGACCAATTAGTTTATTGAAAGTCATGAGAATTTATTTGCCACAAGAAAATTGACAGAATAGAAAATGTTTTTATTCTATGTGTCCTCCTCCTTTCTCAATAACTGCCTTCACACGCTTCCTGAAACTTGCGCAAGTGTTCCTCAAATATTCGGGTGACAACTTCTCCCACTCTTCTTTAATAGTATCTTCCAGACTTTCTCGTAATAGTTTTGCTCATAGTCATTCTCTTCTTTCCATTATAAACAGTCTTTATGGACACTCCAACTATTTTTGAAATCTCCTTTGGTGTGACGAGTGCATTCAGCAAATCACACACTCTTTGACGTTTGCTTTCCTGATTATTCATATGGGCAAAAGTTTCTGAAAAGGTATGGATAATAGTGTTAGGTATGATTATGACATCAATATATGTTTGGTTTCAAAACAGTTGACGTAGTGCCTGCTGAGAAAAAACAACTAAATGTTCATTGTAAATTTTGCTTCCCCACCCTGTAGAATAAAAACATTTTCTATGATGTCAATTTTCTTGTGGCAAATAAATTCTCATGACTTTCAATAAACTAATTGGTCATACACTGTCTTTCAATCCCTGCCTCAAAATATTGTAAATTTTACTTCCCCACTCTGTATATATACAGACACATTAAATTTAGGTGTTTCTTTTCTAACAGGGTCTGGGTACAAAACAATAACGTCAAATGTCATAATATAGTTTTATATTGTGATAAATATAATTGCATTGGTTAGTTGTGTTAATTAACCATCTACTTTCTTCACATTTCACTCTTTAATGGGAGAAAAATATCCCATTAAAGTTTAAGGAAATATTGATCTTTATACTTGATTTGTATTTGATGATTTGTAATGTGGATTACATTTTTATTGTTTTTACTTTAGTTTATTATTTCAGTTATATTGTATTTTTTAATTCTTTTTTTTTTTTTTTTTTTTTTTTGTGTATTGTTCATTTCGGGGGAGGTATTCATATAAGCCTTCTTTTTGGCTTCTAACCTCTCCTGCACAATTTTGTTACTTGTTTGAATGTTGTTGTTTTTTCTATTGCTGTTTTATTTTGTGCAAATAAATTAAATTAAAATTAAATTAAATTAAATAAACTAGTTGCAGATATAATTATTAGACCATCAAACAATGGTTTTGCAATCCAGTACTAACTCCTGTGTGTATCATGTGACTAAAACAGACAGAAAAGAAAACATGGAATGCCTAAAAGCACTGTTTTTGTCAGTACAATGCCATAGATATTGATGTAAGAACTGATGTGATTTTGGTTATTATCAAGAAAAACATGAAAAATGGATAGATATCAGCTCTGAAATTAAACTATTATGAGCTATTTTTGTTGTTATCATTATATTTGTTCAAACAAATGTACCTTTAGTTGTACCAGGCATTAAAATGAACAAGAAACTGAAGAAAACAAGGGGTGGTCTAATAATTTTTTTGCGACTGTAGTTTTATATTGTGATAAATATCATTGCATTGCATTGCTTAGTTGTGTTAATTAACCATCTACTTTCTTCACGTTTCACTCTTTAATGGGAGAATTACGTCCCATTAAAGTTTAAGGAAATATTGATGTTTAGAAACTATATGGTCAAAAATATTGGGACACATCATGGCTACAGCTGTAAGATGTAGAGGTAGACTGATATATTGGGCCGATATATAGATTTTTTTCAATATCAGCTATCAGTCTTAATTTTTTTCTGCAAGCCGATATTTGACCAGTAGTAAAAATCTTATAAGATATTTGATCAGGCACCTGTGTGGGCAGCACCTGAAGTTCACTAAATGTTAAAAGAGAACCCTGTGTACGTGTATTTATGGTTACATTTATATTGTTGCATGAAAATCTTAATTATCTCAGTGTTTCAATCGTATTTTACGGTCAATTTGCTTCAAAAAAAAAAAAAAAAAAAATTGGCTTTAAATATCGGCCTCAAAAATCAGCTGTAGAATTCGGGCATCGGCTGATCAAATTTTTAAAAAGCGGCATCAGCTTTAGAAAAACCTATATCGTCGACCTCTGTAAGATGTCATGTTCATGCAGATTTGAGATATAAACATCAATATTTCCATAAAGTTTAATGTGAGATTTCTCTTCCTAAGTGAGATATGAAAAAAATAGATGGTTAGTTGTGGTAGAAAACTATTATTTACAGTCAAAGCATGAAAAATATTTCAGAAATTTAGAGGTAGAATGTTTGAAATCATAATCATGGATAAAAAAAACAAAATTAAAAAAAAAATCAATGTTGAGAGAAATTAAGTAAAATACATCTAAGATAACAAAAACCAACCGATGCAATGATATTTATCACAAAATAAAACTATATTATTTATTGTTATCATTGTGTGTCATTATTGTTTTGTAGCCCAGAAGCACCTGAATTCAACATGTCCCAATACTTTTGTCCATATAGTGTATGAACACGAGGCATTTCTTTTTTTTTTTTTTAATCTATAAAATGAAGTCGACTAATTAATGTTGTGTTTGATGAGCCATTTATTTCCAACTGTCCTTAATGAGAATAGCATCCATCGTGGTCGCTGTCAGTGTAGTGACAAGAGGCGTTCTCTGATGAATGTACATGAGATGCTCAGTGGAAGCATTAGTCACTGGTCTGGAGCTGGAACACAGGCAGTCGTCACCTGGGGACGGTAACCGACAGCCGGAGATTTATTGTAAATATGTGTGTTCTTGTGCGTGGGTCTGTGCATACTCTACGTCTTTTCACCTCGCCTTCTCCGTGGCCACAGGCGAGCTCGCAGCTTTGATAGTTTTCATTTCCCTTCTATCCTCCAGGCTGCTGCAACAGCTGTAAAACTTTACTGGCGCTGTGAAACCTCTCACTATTGATCTTTGTTGTCACAGACCCAACATTATCGCAGGGTTTCTGTTAAATACTGCCACTAAAGGCTTGCTTTTTGCTGAGCAGCCATTTTAGGTCATTATGTTTGTGTCTAGCTGAGATGAATATTAGATGCAGTCCTTCTACATCCAACACCAGAAGCCTTGAACATTTCTCTCCGGGTATTCTTAATCATAAGTGTTTGGTTTTTTTTTTTTTTTCCCCTCCCCGCATCCTCAGATCAAGTTCGGAACAGTTATTTCATCGGTCTGGATGGCTCGCTGCGGCTCGTTCTGGCCAACGGGATGGAGGTGTCGCTGCACACGGAGCCCCACCTGCTGGCAGGGACGGTTAACCCCACGGTCAGCAAGAGGAACGTCACACTGGCCATCGACAACGGCCTTAACCTGGTGGAGTGGAGGCAGAGGAAGGAGCAGGCTCGAGGCCAAGTCACGGTGTACGGACGAAGACTCAGGGTGAGCACAAGTTCAACTCTACATTCTTAATATGGTAAAAAAAAAAAAAAAACAAAACGCTGCCTCGGCATTATTTTAATTCTTGCAACACCAGTACAACATAAGCAGCCAACTCCAGGGGTGAAAAATAAAGGCAAAACCTGCAGTTCCTTCAGGCCAGCACAAAAAGAAGCTCAATCACAGACCCCACTAGTATTAACCCTTAAAGACTTAAACAGTCACTGGTGACCTAAAGCATCTGCTGACTGAAAACGTTGAAGAAGTTTTTATATATTCATACTATCAATATATGTAAATAATTCAGGTAAAATTTCAGTTTTTCAGCTTTTTATGGTCATCAGATATGATCCGTTTAGATGTTTAAACATGGTGATCTTCTGCAACCTTGATTCACCAGTAAAACCCATGTAGTTTGATGAATATTTATATAAATACTAAATATCTCATTTTCCTTTATATTTAATTTCTCACTTATCTTTTTCTTTGCACTGGTGTGTTGTATGTTGCTGCTGTTAACTGTGAAATTTCCCCATGGTGGGATCAATAAAGTCTTGATTATCTTATCTTATCTTATCTTATCTTATCTTATCTTATCTTGTCTTGTCTTGTCTTGTCTTGTCTTATTTTATCTTATCTTATTTTATCTTGTCTTGTCTTGTCTTGTCTTATTTTATCTTATCTTATTTTATCTTATCTTGTCTTGTCTTGTCTTATTTTATCTTATCTTATCTTGTCTTGTCTTATTTTATCTTATCTTATCTTGTCTTGTCTTGTCTTGTCTTGTCTTATTTTATCTTATCTTATCTTATCTTATCTTATCTTGTCTTGTCTTATTTTATCTTATCTTATTTTATCTTATCTTGTCTTGTCTTGTCTTGTCTTATTTTATCTTATCTTATCTTGTCTTGTCTTATTTTATCTTATCTTATCTTGTCTTGTCTTGTCTTGTCTTGTCTTATTTTATCTTATCTTATTTTATCTTATCTTATCTTAAATGACAGTAGTTGCAGATGCTTGTTTTTACATAATGATACATTTTGTTGAAAAGTCAGTTTGTACTTGATTTTCACTGAAAAATGTAAAAGGTAGAAAACAGTATTATAATAAATGGTGATAAATAAAGTTAAATGTAGAGGGAAAAATTCCCAAAAATAGTTTTCGGTCTTTTTGTGTTAAATAATTGAGGTAAAATGTAGTTTTTCATCTTTTTATGGTCATCAGATATGACCCATTAAAACACCATTATCTTCTGCAACATTGATTCACCAGTAAAACCCATATAGTTTCATATTTTTTGTTGAAAAAGTCCGTTTGTCTCCAGTTTTCTCTGACATGATAATACATTTTTAATTACTCTGAGCTTTTATGAACATCTCCATGATCAGTGAATTAACTCTGTAAAGCCTGAACCATCAAATCATTGACAGAAAATTCCAGTTCTTTGAAACTGGAGCCTTTATTGGTCCTTCTGAACAACCAAAACAAAATGTATTTCAAATATCAATTTCCATGTGTGAGTTTCAATTTTGTATCATATTTGGTACATCAGGTCTCAATGCTTAAATATTATTATTTTTGAACAAACAAAAACATAATATAACACAAACATATCTAACAGATTGATAATTCCTCATTAAACTTGGCAAAGTTCTGCCTCCTTCCTCATTAATGACAGTCTTGTAGTGTCACTGGAAAGGCCTCTTGTGAACAAATCTCCCCCCCCCCCCCCCCCCCCCCCGGTGGATTATCTGTGTATTACATGTATCTAATTATATACATCAGATTTTTCAAGAAAAAATAACCACACTGATCATGTAGAAGGCTACACAACTCATGAATCAAATATGATACTTTGGCATTATAGGGTTAAATATAGTTAAATATCTCATTTTCACAGGAAGATGCAAAAGGTAGAAGATAGTATTATAATAAATGGTGATAAATAAAGTTAAATGTAGAGGGAGAAATTCCCCCAAATAGTTTGAGGTCTTTTGGTGTTAAATAATTGCAGTAAAATGCAGTTTGTAATATTTTCATGGTCATCAGATACGACCCATTTAGACGTTCAGAGGTTCCATAGTGAACAAAGCAACAGTGTCATCTTCTACAACATTGAGTCTTGTGTAAAACCCATGGAGTTTGACAAAGGATTTTACATTCAATTCATTTCATATTTTCTCTAATAAAACAGTTTTTCTTCCTTTTTTTTGTCTGTTCTGATATAATAACCTTTGAATTAACTCTGAACTTTTATGAACTTCTACGTGCTCGGTAGATTTTTAACTGGAAAATTCAGAGCATATTATAATAAATGGTGATGAATAGCTCAGGAAAGGTTAGATTTAGGGTAAATTTCATTTGCAAATGGCCTTTTAATAGCTTAAATGCCCACTTTAGAAGCAGGAAACGAATATTATTATTGTTTTTGTCTCCATAAAAGATCAAAACTCCATTCATTACAACAGGACGGACAGCTGTACAAGTATGAAAAATGATTTAGGAATCATTTCGGGGAATGAATAACTCACTCCTCATGTGAATACTCGTCTAAAAAGCTCTGCTCTAAACCTAGGATTAAAAATAAGTCTTTTGAGAGATGAAAATGAGTAAATGGCCTCAGGTAACCTCACAAACATCAGTTACACAAAGAATATCAACAGGTTCCTTTTCGTAACAGGATAAACACGATGTTTGACCGTAAAGCATCTAAAACAACCCAATGGAAAACGCTGTTCAATCAGGGTAGACCGGGAAAAGTGTTGCCTTGTTGTGTTTTATTCTTGCCTTTGTGAGACAAAGCTCAACTTTGGTTAAGTCGTCTTCCGTATTCACTGGGAGGCGACACGGCTAATAGGGAGGTGCCACTTTGTCTGTCATTGGCTGTTCATTTAATGGCCCTATCATCCCTCTGGAAGTGAAAGCTTCTAATGTATGTTACAGACAATGGCCCCAGGGGTGAGATAGGAAATGGGAGCAGCCTAATGGCAAGAACAGAGGGGATGAACAGAGCTGGAATCATTGAGCGACCTTGAGTGGCATGTCAAGTGATATTACGTGGGTGGCTGGGCGAGTGTGTGGCAGCGAGAGGGTGTTTGTGTGTCTGTGTGTGGGCTGGGGGTGGGGGGGGTATCGAATAAAGAATAGTCGGATGCATGAGAAAGGCGCAAAAGAGGCAACGGCGCTGACTTCACAGGTCTTTGTTGTACGAGCATTGAGCTAAGATGACGGAGGGAACAAGGCCCGTGTGTATGAGCGTCTGATGGTTACAGCCTACGTTACTCAGCAACTACAGATGGGAACCCACAAGCAGTAACTGTAGAGAACCGGCTGCCTGTAGCTCAATTCTTTGGAAATTCCACGTATCAGTTTCACAACATCGTCACGACAAATGTCATTTCTGTATTTGGTTCTGAAGCCTCTAATGCACGGGAATCAAACTCGTTTTAGTTTCTGGGGCCACATTAAGCCAAATTTGATCTGAAGTGGGCCGGACCAGTGAAATAATGACATAATAATATATAAATAATGTCAACTCCAAACTTTCTTCTATGTTTTAGAGCAGGGGTGTCAAACTCATTTGAGTTCAGGGGCCATATCCTCCCAGTATGATCTGCAGTTGGCCGGACCAGTGAATTAATAACATAATAACACTGGTCAACAACAAATTTATTGTTTAAGTTTTTTGAGCTGATTTAGGATCATTTTGGTGTGCTGAATCCAAAAATCACATTAATTTTGCTCAATCAGGTCAACTTTCTGAACTATGCTACATATTGGCTTTTTAACATTTTTGCTTACATTTATGGGCATTTTCACATCATATGATACAAAATTCTTTCCTATTTCTTGCAATAAACGAGTTCTGAAGATTTTACTTTTGCCAATTTATGATTGTTTTTTTTTAATATTACAGGTGAATGAAATGGCTTCGACTAGAAGATCTTGCAAAAATAAGCCTGACGTATTCTGCTACATCTGCGGTGAATACACCATTGTACCTAACAGGAATCCTGTTAGAAAATGATTTTTTTTTCTCTTAAAACCTATTTTGGGTGAGAACTATATAAAAAAATCAACTGATAAAGTCACAAAAATGTAATCAATTTTGTGAGAAGATCAAATTTTTTAAAATCAAATTAGCAAAAAAACCTGACCTGATTGAGAAAAACAGATGTCATTTTTGGATTTAGCGGTGCAAAATGGTCCTAATTCAGTTGAAAAAACCTAGACAACTTGCAAAAAACATTTTTTTGTAACCCAGTGTTATATATAAATAATGCCAACTCATCCAAACATTTCAATGTGTTTTATAGTGAAAAAGTAAAATTACATTATGGAAACGTTTACATCTATAAACTGTCCTTTTAAAAATTTGAATAACATGAACAACCATGAAAAAACTGAAATTTATTAAGGAAAAATAAGTGCAATATTAACTACATTCTGCCTCTGCTTATCATTTGTAAATGTGCATTACAACTTACAGATCATAATGTATCTGCAAGTTTTCAAAATACTTTAGTAAATTGCAGAAAATTAGGAAAATTGCACTTACTTCTGTTAACACATTTCTAGTTTTTCATATTTTTTGTGAAAGGCTAGTGTGTAAATTTACACATTTTCATCTAATTTCACTTTTTTACACTACAAAACTTGGAATTGTCATTATTTGTAGGTTTTTATGGTAATATTTTACTGATCTGACCCACTTGAGACTAAAGTAGGGCTTTTTATGGCCCCTAAAGTAAAACCATTGACTGTTAATGTCTTGAGTGTAATTTTTGCATTTCACAAATTCATCCCAAGGGCCAAACTGGACCCTTTGGCGGGTTGGATTTGGCCCCTGGGCCGCATGTTTGACACCTGTGTTTCAGAGCGAAAAAAAGTAAAATTATACAATGAAAATGTTTACATCTACCAACTATCCTTTAAAACCATGTAAATAAGATGAACACACTGAAATTTCTTAAGAAAACTAAGTGTAATTTTAACAATATTATGTCTTGGTTCATCATTTACACATATAAATTACAACTTACAGATCACAGTGAATCTACAAATACACAAAACATTTAATAACAGGCAGAATATTGGTAAACTTGCACTTCAGACATTTCAAAATGCTCATATTTGTTTAGGTTATTCATGTTTTTGTGAAATGATACTCTGTTTTAGTGTAAATACAGTAAAATGACATGAAAATGTTTACAATCACAAAGAAAAATTTTGAATTGTGAGTATTTCTAGGTTATAATGATAGTATTTTACTAATTTGACCTCCTTGAGATTAAATTGGTCTGTATGTGGAACCTGAACTAAAACGATTAATATCTTCAGTGTAATTTTTGTATTTCACAAATTCATCCCAGGGGCCAGACTGGACCCTTTGGCGGGCCAGATTTGGCCCCCGGGCCGCATGTTTGACACCTCAGCTCTAAAGTATGGTTGTATTTCACCAGTAAAGACGACACTAGGGCAGAACGTCCGTTACGACAAAGGGTTAAATACCTCCAACATGTAGAAATATTTAACTAAACGACATCCAATTAAACTGCACGGATGGAACGTCTTTGATTGGCTGCTTAGTGAAGGGGGTGGTGACTTTGGAAGCTGCTAACATTAAACTCCTCCTGGCTTAATCGATATTGTTAATGTTAGCATCATTTCACTGCGACAATGTGCTTTCACTATTGTTTGTGAATAATCTCCACATCCTATAATTACATTTAGATGACGGCGAGGCTCAGAGGCTGCAGCAGGTAGATCTAACACTTCTTTAACTACACTTTTGTAACCCTTCATGAGGTTTGTTTGAAACAAATGCTAAATTTTAGCACATATTTGACATTAACCGATAAAGACCCAAAAATCCACCATTGACCAAAATTATCTACTGATGTCAAATGTTTCACTAATCTTATCAGTCCATGTAAATAATTGGTGTAAAATACAGTTTGTCATCTTGAGACACTTTATGTTGTTATTGATATCTTTGCTGAAAAAAACACTTTTTATTAAATTTTCTGTTTCTGATATAATAACCCTCAACTTTTCTCTGAGCTGAAAAGTCAGGTTTTCTTTCTAACCTTTGCAACATTTGCATGATCAATGTTGATGATAAATTAAATGTAGGAAGATACCTGATTGTCACTGAAAAACTGCAAAATAAAGAAGATAATATTACAATAAATGGTGATAAATCACTTATGAAAGGTTAAATATAGAGAAAAATGTATTTGGGAATTGACACCAAAGTAACACTGGATCTTTATGGGTTAAAGCAGGGGTGTCAGACTCATTTTAGTCCAGGGGCCATATTCAGCTAAACTTGATTTGTAGTGGGCTGGACCAGAAAAATAGTAATATAATAACCTGTAAATAATGACAACTCCAAATTTTTGTCTTTGTTTTAGTGTAAAAAAAACCCGTTAAATTATGAAAATACTTACTTTTATAAACTATCTAAAAAAAAAAAAAAAAAACTGAAAAAACTGAAATTTAAATTAAAAAACGTAAGAAAATTTAGTGCAATTTAAACAACATTATTCCTCAACTTCTCATTTCTACATGTGCATTATGGATCAGATCTACAAAGAGACTAAACACTGAGGAACAGGCAGAAAAATAGTTCAAATTGTGCTTAATTTTCTTTAGACGTTTCCGGTTTTTCATATTTGTTCAGGTTATTCACATTTTATGGTTACGGGATAGTTTGTAAATGTAAATATTTTGATAATTTAATGTTGTTTTTTGCACTAAAACAAAGAAAAAAATTAAGTTGTTAATTCTCAATTTTTTGGGGGGTTAATTTTTTTTACTTAATTGGAGATTTTTTTTTTTTTTGCTTAATTCAAGATTGTTTTTTTTTTTTTTGGCTTGATTCAAGATTTTTTCCTTAATTCAAGCTAATTTTTTTTTTTTTTGCTTAATTCAATTCAATTCAAGACTGTGAAATTTTTGCACTTGGCAAAACCATCCCAGGGGCCGAACTGGACCCTTTGGTGGGCCATGTTTGACACCCCTGGGTTAAAGAATTAATGTAAACAAAGCCGTTTGTACTATAGTTTATTCCCTATTCCAATGAGAATCAATAAGAAAATCAATAGGGAACTGAATCAATAAGTGATATCGATCATGGAACTGGAACCACTAAATTCTTATTCATTCCCATCCCTAGCTGCGACTGTTCACGCTAAAGGCTGAACAGGTCCACGGTGTAACCCCTTCCACAATGACACTTACCCACAATATTCATGATTTATGTTTCTGGAGCACGGCATCTGTTGCTTTGGAAGCTCCCACTCCCCCGACAGTGAGAATTCAACCCAATTCACTTCAATTCAGAGCTGTAGTTATTGTAGTGATACGTATTAACAACAACTGTGTGTAGTACAGACAGACTGATTAATCTGAAAACCCAGTAGCTAGTATTAATCTTCATTTTTAGGGGAAAATGATTAAAAACACAGATTTTTCAGACTTAATTGGATGTTCGGTTCCACATTTATTCATTAATTTCTTGGAGTTTGCTCATCAATTTCAACATATTTCCTTCCACTAATCTAGTTTCTAATAAAGTGAGACGTTGAAGGTGAGGTCAGTGAAGACGTTCTGGACCGAGGTTTCAGGGATCGTATCATGTGATTAATTAGTTATTGGCTTGTTTCTGAAACCACCCAGCCAAAAAACAACAAAAAAGAATAATTACCCACTGTAATATTTCATTGGAACACCTTTAACTTTGATTATGGCTCACATTCACAGTGGCGTCATATTGATAAGCTGGCGTTCATTTCCAGCCAAGATCGTATATTGATGATGGGAGAGACTCCAGCACATCCCAAGGATTCTCAATGTGGTTCAGGTCTGGACTCTGTGGTGTCCAGTCCATGTGTGGAAATGTTGTCTTATGCTCCCTGAACCGCTCTTTCATAATCTGATCTTGATGAATCCAAGTATTGTCATTGTCAGAATACGCTAGTGTCGTCAGCGTAGAAAAAAATCCTGCTCATTTAGTTTATTGAGGTTCAGCTCAATTTATGGACACATAACAGTCCTGAATTTAGACCTGACCACCTGAGTCAAGCCCAGATTATAACCCTGCCGCCACAGGCTAGTACTGGAGGTACTAGGCATGATGGGTAATCACTCTGGAACAGGGTCCATCTGGACCAGGTGCTGCAAAGCTATCTTTATATCGATGAACAAAAAACAAAACCTATCTGCAAATTTTTAGATTTTGAGTTTTCACATTGAATGGTGAGAACAAGGATGATATTGTTACACATAATATAGAAAGAGAGTCTGAGAAGAGTAGAATATGCTTACATATCTTTAACAAAGACCATACGAGAACTTTTGTTTGTTTCCTGAAAAAAGTGATTTTTTTCAGATAGGAGGTTTCATATTCTGACCATCGATATTCATTTTGGCAAAAATCGAGTGGTTTTCTACAACCCGTTTTAATTCCTTCTTAATTTGTTATGCTTTATAACTAGTTACGTCCCAACATTTGTACATATAAGGTCAAGACTTCCGATGAACATTTCTCCAAGTACGACAATTGTTTATCAGCAGCAGCGGTTGTAGTCCATACTGAAAATATGTCCAAAGTTCGAGCTGATTACCTAAAATGTTCAGCTGTTGGTTGAATGGGACAGAGCAGCACAGTCAAAAACCTGGAGGGGGCGGGGCCTGAAGTGGCTCATTTGCATTTAAAGGGCCAGCGCTCAAAACCACCTTTCTGGTGTCATTACTCAGAAATAGGGTTGAAGATGGACCTGTGGAGTTGAATTCATGAAGAATTCAGACCCAAGCAGAGCATTTACAGTTTATGTAGACCACAGGGGAATGTCTGAAAATGTGTTATTCCATTTAAAAAAGCAAACTATCACTCCTTTAATGTCCATTTCACAGCCATACTGGCAAAAATTTGTGACTCAGAATTTAGGAAAATGTATTTATTTACTCCAACGCCGTGAGTTATTTCTCACCAGGGGCTGCAAAGTTTACGATAATTGGTTCCTAATTTCAATATAAACTGTCAGACTGGAACAGGTGGCTTTCCCAGACACATTTAAACACAATACAGCCAACAAGTTTATGGCAACATAAATTAATTCCTATCATATTAAAATTAATACCTTTTAAAGACATTTTTAAGGTAGTAAATGCAGATTTGTAAATTCAAGACTTTTTAAGACCCTGCAGGAACGCTGATCAGAGCATTCTAAGAAATACAGTTAGTGTCACCAGCAGGAAAAATGTAAATATTCACCAAAAATATAGGCCTACAAACCCTTTATCTTTTTGTTTTTGCAGGGCTGTAATGAACATACATGTGTATTTTTCAACACTACAAAACGCAGGGAATATGTGTGCACAGTAAAAATACATGAGTGGTGTGTCCTGTCCAGGCAGAAGTAGATATTTAATGTGATGTCCTTTCTCATGGCAAAGAGTAAGATGTTTTTACCAAGGGCTGATTGAAACCTGGTACAAAATAATTAAAAATGAATGCAGTAAATCTCATATTGTCTGAATAAAACAAAAGAGAAGAGACTTAAAAATTCATATGTGTGGTCATTAAAACTAACCTGAACCAATAAACCCAACAGTGACCAAAGACTTTTACACAGGACTGGAGTTTAGGTCCGTTTTTGTAAATGCAGGCAGTGCAGTTTTGACTTATTTAATGCGTTTTGAACACATTTTTTCTCGCCAGCACATTCTAAAAAATATAGTGTCACCAGTAGGGAAAATGTAAATATTCAGGGGCCTGGCCCTGAAGTGCCTCATTTGCATTTAAAGGGCCAGCACTTAAAACGACCTTTCTGGTGTCATTACTCAGAAATAGGGTTGAAGATGGACCTGTGGAGTTGAATTAATGAAGAATTCAGACCCAAGCAGAGCATTTACAGTTTATGTAGACCACAGGGAAATGTTTGAAAATGGATAATTCCATTTAAAAAAGCAAAATGTCACTTCTTTAAATACCATACCATACCAACTTTATTTATAAAGCACTTTAAAATCTTTACAGCTGGCCAAAGTGCTGTACACGAATCATAAAACAAGGGCATAAATACGTAGGGATGCACCAATACCGATATGAGTATCGACATCGGCTCCAATACTCAGTGTGTGTACTCGTATTCGTACTCGTAAAAGTAATCCAATACAAATGCACTGACACCACTTCCGGCCGTGTGACATTCCCAGTTCAGTGCAGCAGGTACACGGCGGTGGAATAATGTGTGGGGAGTGTGAAGAGTGTGGAGATTTTTCAAAATAACAGTGATAAAAGTAACGTTACAGACACAGACAGATACGGACGCAGCGTTCTGTCCGTCCTCTGCGTACATTCCATCCATTTACCAGGTGCTCGCGGATGCGTAAACAGAATGAGAATACCAGCGGGTGTACAGAGTGGTGCAGACCGCCGCCAACAGAAGTGAAAACAAAACTAATCGCTCATTTCTCTTTTCTCTTCCTGCTGAAGCTAAGCTGTTAAACCTTACCAGTGAAAACGCTGCAATATTAGAATCACATTAGTGTTACCTCTGTCGTCTCCATGTTTGTTATTACTGACTTTCTTCTTCTTCTTCTCAAAAAAACTTTACTCTTCTTCATGGTATTTGTCCAGTATGGTTAATTCAGAGTGGTGCCCCCTGGTGGATTAATTGAGAAACGCTCATTCCAACACATTAAACGTCAGTAGCAGCACTTTGTTCCAGTCAGACTAATGACAACGACAATAAAGCACATTTACAAAAGGAACTAAGAACTGGAATGGGATTATTAAGTACTCGTATCGGTACTCGGTATCGGCAAGTACTCAAATGTACGTACTCGTACTCGGTCTGGAAGAAAGTGCTATCGGTGCATCCCTATAAATAAGTGAAAACAGTGATAACACAGGGTGCAAAGCAGGCTAAGAATAACAAAATACAACCATCATAAAAACAAAGACAAATTAAAATCTGGTAAAAAAACCAAAACAAAACAACATAGGAAATCTAAAAAAAAGATGTCTCACTCACTGATTAAAAGCCAATGAGAAAAAGTGTGGTTTTTAGACGTGATTTAAAATAATGTTTATATTAATGCCTTTTGTTCATATGGACACAAATGTTACCTTTCAATTCCGTTAAAATACTTTGCGAACGTACAATAAAACGACAGTGACAGCTACTCGCATCCATCTGCGGAGAAAAGCGTACAAGAAAGAGGCGACACAGCGTATATCTGCGTCTTATAATTTCGGTATCTTCACAGCGTCATTTAGTTTAGTTTCAAAGTGCAGAGCTGTTGGTTCAGAAGATATGAGATTGCAGTCGTAAACAAGAAAGGTCTTTGATTACTGATGTGATAATATACATAAACAATGTCACTGCAGAAAAATGGTTGAATTAATCATGAGAACTGATGAAAGGAGTTGTCACTTGTAAAATGGCAGATTGAGATTGTCATTTGACACGAAAATCATTGCTATTGATTTAGAGATCAAGTGTTGCTGTAATGTTTTATGCAGAGGACAGTTTAAAAGTGATGCAATGCACCCGGCTCCTCTGTTTTTACACATCTATTTTCTTTAAGAATTTCCTCTCGGAGCCGATGTCCAATTTAAAATAATTCCTCTCGAGCGGGTTTCCACCCTCATGGGATCTGAGGATCTCTGCCGTAAGAGGTTTTTTCCACCCTGTCGAGTCTTTGGCGAACCAGATCTTGAAACTTCTGTCTCTCTTACACCTTATTTTCATCAGGTGTCTGCTGCCTGTGAAAGAATCAGTCTGTGTGGAGTGTTTGGGAAACGGCCAAAGCATTAGGACTCTTTCATATAACAGGCTCTTATCCTTAACAGTCCAGTTCATTTCTACAATAATTGTCTTAAAGCTGCAGCAGGTGTGTTTTGGCCTCCAGTAAATGAAAACAGTTTGGACTTCTTCATCTTCATTGTTGTCATCTTTGTCTTCGTCATCATCATCTTCTTTCTTCTCCTCCTTTCTTCTTTCTTCTCCATCGTCGTCATCTTTTTCTTCATCGTCAGTTTCTTTCTTCTCCTCCTCCTTTCTTCTTCCTTCTTCTCCTTCTTTGTTGTTATCTTTTTCTTCTTCGTCATCGTCATCTTTCTTCTCTTCTTCCTGATTTTTTTTCTTCGTCGTCTTTTTCTTTGTCTTTTTTTGTCATCATCTTTTCCCTCTTTTTCTTCTTCATCTTCTTTTTCGTCTTCATTATGTTTTCCTCTTCTTTTTATTCTTCATCATCTTCATCTTTTTCATCTTTGTCTTCTTCATTATCTTTTCCTCTTTTTCTTTTTTATCATCTTCTTTTTCGTCCTCTTTGTCTCGTTAATTATCTTTTTCCTCTTCTTTGTCTTCATCATCTTCATCTTTTTCATACTCTGTCTTCATTATCTTTACCTCTTCTTTTTTCTTCATCTTCGTCATCTTTTTCTTGTTTTTCTTCTCCTCCTCCTTTCTTCCTCCTTCTTTCTTCTTTCTTCTCCTTCGTTGTCATCTTCTTTTTCCTCATCGTTGTCATTTTCTTTTTTCTCCTTTATCTTCTTTTTCTTCTTTGTCATCATCTTTCTTCTCTTCTTCCTTATTCTTTTTCTTCGTCATCTTTTTCTTTGTCTTTTCGTCATCATCTTTTTCATCTTCTTTTCCCTCTTCATCTTCTTTTTTGTCTTTGTCTTCTTCATTATCTTTTTCTTTTTCATCTTCATCTTTTTCATCTTTGTCTTCTTCATTATCTTTTTCCTCTTCTTTTTCTTCTTCGTCTTCATCATCTTTTTGTCTTTTTCTTCTCCTTCATTTCTTCTTTCTCCTCCTCCTCCTCCTCCTCCTCCTTCTCTTCTTCCTCCTACTCCTCCTCCTTTCTTCTTCTCCTCTTTTTTCTATTTCTTCCCCTCCTCCTTCTTCTCCTACTCCTCCTCCCTTCTTCTTTCTTCTCCTCCTCCTCCTCCTTCTTTTTCTCCTCCTCCTCCTTCTTTTTCTCCTCCTCCTCCTTCCCCCTTTTTCTTTTTCTTTCTTCTCCTCCTCCTCCTCCTCCTCCTTCTTCTTCATTCTTGAGTCTCACATTTCTTCTGCTGATCCAGGGCTTCCAATCTCTTTAATTTATTGTAAAGGAATCTCCTCAGTTATGACATGAATTATCTCGGTGTAATTGTCTTTTCGTAGATGTGAGACCTACACCTGTTTTTCTACCGCTGAGACAAAGAATCGTACTTTGCTCGATTAAAATTACCTCTCAGAAAAAGAACTTCAAATGATCTCTTTCCTTTCCTGTAAGTTGTACAGGATACGCTATCTTTTAGCTGATTTTCTCAATATCTGCTGGAGGATCCACGGAGAGTCGGGTTTTAGCAGTACTTCTACTTCTTTAAAAAATCCTTAAATCAACAATACGTATGTGTTTTGACATTATAAAAAAATATAATAAGAAACAGAAATGCTGGCAAAAAAAAGTCACACAGTTGAGCTAATTAAATAACACATTAAGTATTTTAAATGTTGTTCTGAACATGTTCCTGCTTTATATAAACATCTATAGGGAGTGTGAGTCATGTATTTCACTGGTATGATCTTTTTGGCTCTTTCTGACGTTATCTTCGTGTTATTCTCTTTTTTTAACAGTTTTTCACCTTGATTTTATGAATGTTGCGGATTTTATATATGGAATTGCTTTTTCTGTGAAAGTATTTTTGCTGCTGTTTGTTCAAGACTGAAAGAAGAAATGTTGCATCTCAGTGGGATGGATGGATGCAAGGATGGATGGATGCAAGGATGGATGGATTGATGGAGTCAAAGATGGATGGGTGGATGCTAAGATGGATGAATGGATGGATGCAAGGATGGATGGATGGTTGCAAGGATGGTTGGATGGATGCAAGGATGGATGGATGAATGCAAGGATGAATATGGATGATGCAAGGATGAATGGATGGATGACAGACAGACAGATGGACAGACGGACGGATGGATGAATGGATGCAAGGATGGATGGATGCAAGGATGGATGCAAGGATGGATGCAAGGTTGGATGAAAGGATTCAAAGATGGATGGATGGATATGGATGATGCAAGGATGGATGAAAGGATTCAAGGATGGATGGATGGATGGATGGATATGGATGATGCAAGGATGAATGGATGGATGATGGACAGATGGACAGACGGACGGATGGATGCAAGGATGGATGCATGGATGCATGGATGGATGAATGCAAGGATGAATATGGATGATGCAAGGATGAATGGATGGATGACGGACAGATGGATGGATGGATGGACGGACAGACGGATGGAAAACTAACCCTGTTGTGAACACTTTTAAAACCAGGAAACTCCGTGTGTATCCAAAATAATTAGTGTAGTCGATTGCACTGACATGGACAGATGGTGTCTGTTTAAAGACAGTACTGGAGTGACAAACATTTTGCTGTTTCTTAGGTACACTGAGGAACAATTACATGCATTTTATAGGTTTCAATGACTTTTTTTAACAAATAAATCACATTTATGCAGAGTAAGTTTGTGTCGCTGCTAAAACTTTTGTCCATGACTGTACCAGTGGTGAGGTACATAATATACAGGGTGGGGAAGCAAAATTTACAATGAACATTTAGTTGTTTTTTTCTCAGCAGGCACGACGTCAGTTGTTTTGAAACCAAACATATATTGATGTCATAATCATACCTAACTCTATTATCCATACCTTTTCAGAAACTTTTGCCCATATGAGTAATCAGGAAAGCAAACGTCAAAGAGTGTGTGATTTGCTGAATGCACTCGTCACACCAAAGGAGATTTCAAAAATAGTTGGAGTGTCCATAAAGACTGTTTATAATGGAAAGAAGAGAATGACTATGAGCAAAACTATTACGAGAAAGTCTGGAAGATACAGTGATCCCTTGCCAATTCGCGCTTTAAGTTCCGCGGTTTTAGTTATTCGCGGATTTTTCAGAAATATTCATCAAAAAAATTAAAAATCAAGAAAAAATCGCGGAAATTCCGCGAAAATCCACCCCACAGCAGACGAGAGGCCGCAGCTGCCAGAGAGAGAGAGAGAGAGAGAGAGAGAGAGAGAGAATGTAGAAATGTCAGTTCATGCATGTACGTGTGTTTGTGTGTGTTGATGCTCGAGACCAAAGCGAGAGAGAGAGAGAGAGAGAGAGAACTGATTCGTTTCTTGTGCGTATGAGAGGAAAAGAGAGCTGGGAGTAGATGTGCGTGTGTTCGTGTGAACGTATACGATGGATAAGCGTCACGAATGAAGAGAGGAGAGAGTACGTATCAGCTGTTAGTACGTATGCACGTGTATTTTGTTTACTTTCTACATTCTTTTCTTTCAGATGTTTTACAGTACGTACATGTACATGTATCCGATCTATATATATGCATGTATACATGTACTAATCATTGTTTTCTTTTATATATATATCTCATTTATTTCATAATTATTACATTTGCAGTACTTATATACTATTTATAGATACATACATACATGTACCTAGGTCTAGGATAGGCTCGGGGGCTCCGGCTCCAGTTCGCAGATTTTCGATTTTCGCGGGGGGGCGCCGGTCACCATTAACCGTGAAAAATAAGGGATCACTGTACTATTAAAGAAGAATGGGAGAAGTTGTCACCCGAATATTTGAGGAACACTTGCGCAAGTTTCAGGAAGCGTGTGAAGGCAGTTATTGAGAAAGAAGGAGGACACATAGAATAAAAACATTTTCTATGATGTACATTTTCTTGTGGCAAATAAATTCTCATGACTTAGTGTCAAACAATAACACTATCAACACTATTATCCATACCTTTTCAGAAACTTTTGCCCATATGAGTAATCAGGAAAGCAAACGTCAAAGAGTGTGTGATTTGCTGAATGCACTCGTCACACCAAAGGAGATTTCAAAAATAGTTGGAGTGTCCATAAAGACTGTTTATAATGGAAAGAAGAGAATGACTATGAGCAAAACTATTACGAGAAAGTCTGGAAGATACTATTAAAGAAGAATGGGAGAAGTTGTCACCCGAATATTTGAGGAACACTTGCGCAAGTCTCAGGAAGCGTGTGAAGGCAGTTATTGAGAAAGAAGGAGGACACATAGAATAAAAACATTTTCTATGATGTCAATTTTCTTGTGGCAAATAAATTCTCATGACTTTCAATAAACTAACTGGTCATACACTGTCTTTCAATCCCTGCCTCAAAATATTTTAAATTTTGCTTCCCCACCCTGTAAATAAACTCAAGTATAGAGCTCAACATGTCTTTGTCGTCCTGTGTAATGTCTGCATCTGCTGTGTCCAATACTATCAGAAGGTCCGCCGTGTCCAGTAGAATCAGAGATTTGTCTCAGTGTTTGTCACAGTTTGGGTCATTTTTGCCTTGTCGTGTACTCAGATATTTTGTAAAACAACAGCTGTGTGAAGAAAAACTAAAAACGACAAACAACAAAATATTTAACTGGCACCTTCTAAGACTGGATGTGTTGTCTTACTCATCAGTTTGGTAAAGTCAGAGTCATCCAATGTTAACAACCAGAGCAGTTTGCAGTTTACACCTCTTCAGACACTATGAAGAGCTGGAACACTCGTCCAAACAACAGACCGATATTTTTACTCGTCACAGCAGAATCTGTTGTTTATACGACACATAAGCAGTGTCGCAAAGTTATGATCTGACACACGCTGATGTGATACTTCGAATATCCACAGCGGTGCAGAAAAATGTCTGGGACACAGGTGCAAAACGTTTGTCACTCACTATTATACAGTTTTATACAATTTATGGTTTTGGTTTTTTTTTAACCCTTTAACAACAGCAATATCTTTGGCGCTACATTTTGCACTTTATAGAATTTAAATTACTTTAACTCTTGAACTATTTGCACTATCCACAAAATTCAAACAGCATTGGAAAGCTGAGGTCCTAAGATTTCCAACACTGTATAACACTTTATAGCAACAAAATGGAAGAGGATTAGGGTCACTGGGAAAAAATAAATAAATAAGGTCCAATATATATTTTTGTATTATTATACTGAGAAAAAAGTCAGAATTCCAAGATTAAAGTAAGAATTCTGACTTTTTCTCAGAATTCTGACTGTTTTAAGCATTTTTTTCATATTATTGTTCTTGGATTAAAGTCAGAAATCTGAGAAAAAAGTCTGAATTCTGACTTTTTTCTCAGAATTCTGGCTGTTTTAAGCATTTTTTATAGTATTGTTCTTAAAGTCAGAAATCTGAGAAAAAAAGTCTGAATTCTGACTTTTTCTCAGAATTCTGGGTGTTTTAAGCATTTTTTTCATATTATTGTTCTTGGATTAAAGTCAGAAATCTGAGAAAAAAGTCTGAATTCTGACTTTTTCCTCAGAATTCTAACTGTTTTAAGTATTTTTTTATTATTGTTCTGAGAATAAAGTCAGAAATCTGAGAAAAAGTCTGAATTTGGACTTTTTTGTCAGAATTCTGACTTTTTTCTCAGAATTCTGGCTGTTTTAAGCATTTTTTATAGTATTGTTCTTAAAGTCAGAAATCTGAGAAAAAAGTCTGACTTCTGACTTTTTTCCTCAGAATTCTGACTGTTTTAAGTATTTTTTTAAATTATTGTTCTGAGAATAAAGTCAGAAATCTGAGGGAAAAAAAGTCTGAATTTGGACTTTTTTCTCAGAATTCTGACTTTTTTCTCAGAATTCTGACTTAAATCTCAGAATTCAGACTTTTTTCTCAGAATAATAATCAAAAAAATATATCAGACCTTAATTTTATTTTATTTTTGTCCAGTGGCTTTAATCCTCTTCTGTACAGTAATGCAATGTAGGATTCTATTACAAGTAGAAAGGAACTGTTTCAGAGACTTCCACACGGGCTAAAAAAAAAAAAAAAAAATTAATCCATCATGTGGATACTCAATGTTCACGACCAAAAAGCATGTTTGAGCAGATGTAAAATAGTTAAAACTTTATTTCTGCAGTCTCAAAGAGTTTCATTATGGACATTTTCAGTTGTTTCTGATAATAAATTGGCTAGTCTGTGTTTTTCTTTTTAACTAAAACACACTGTTTTAAGCATTTATTAGTTATTATACTAATAATTAATGGCCAGATATTGAAAGTTAAGTTCTTCCTGAAAACAAAGGTGCAAAAGAATTAGCAAAAATGCCTTTTTCTAACACTTTTATTGCAAAGAAAACATGAAGACACCTAGGCGGCCTGTCTTAAAAGCGGTAATTGAAAAGCTGTAAACACAGCCTCTGTAGGAAATTGAAAAAAAATGCAATATTATCAGCAATATTAAAGCAGCATTTCTTTTTATGTCATAGATTAAACAAAAATAACTGAATAGATAAATATGCAGCTGTTAATATTGTGACATAATACACACTCACTACTTAGTAAGATCCGTCTTGGTAAATTTTACAGCATGCAAATACTTTCTGTAGCCGCCTAAAAGTCATGAGCTGTATGCCTACACTTGTATGTACGACTAGTTTTGTGTTTTTAATCTTTGCAGTAGAGATTGTGTGTACTCTTGGCTTTCATAGCTCATGGTGATTTATTCATCCTCTCCTTTTCCATTTGTACTCTTTCAGCAGCTACCTGCATAAAAAAATGTACTTTTATTTGAAGTACGGATGTCTTTACCTCCATTTCCCTAATCCATAAAATGAGGTTTAAAGTAATGCTTGAATCTGCAGCCAAAGACCTCGTCCTCTTCATAAAACGACTTCTTTTTTTTCCTCCGTTGCTTCTGGTTCCACACATGCGTCTGACTCGGAGGCATAATGTTTGGGCTTTGGGTTGATCTTTTTGGCTGCGGCACCGGAGCTGCCTCCAAAAAAACAAAGCCTGGAAGCAGCTTTGTCTCCGGTCTGACCTGGACACGGCCTCGAGGATTAGCCTCTTCAGAGCGGCGTCTCTCTGCTCTGATCACAGCCAAGCCAAGGGTCAGCGTGTGCAGCCTCATGCATTCACAAGAGGCAAAAAAAAAAAAAAAACCCCAAAAAACTCAAGTGTCATTTAAACAACGTCCTGAGTCACACAGGAGACGAATTGATTTTTTTCTCCTCTTTTCCAATTTACGGAAATGGCTAAATAAAATGAGACTCATCTGCGCCCGGTAATTCTTTTCTGTAAGCAGTGAAAATGAATTTAATGATCAATGTGGCTCTAATGTTTCTTGCATGAATAGGCATACTCCCACTAAGACTCTGCAGAATTTTTACACAAACAAAGAAATATGGTAATTCTTATAATTTCATCACTTCAATGACTCCTGCAGTCCTGAGATACAGCTCCACTGTTGTAATTAAAAGCTATGAAAAGAAGAATATAAAATAATCGCTTTGTGATTAAAGCTCTCCTCATAAGGTTCCACCTCAGACGAGCATTGCACCAACTGTGAACCTCCAAATCTATTTATTCCCTGTCGGCAGAGCTTCTTTGCAACAATCAAATGTTGTTTTTTTTTGTTTTTTTTTTAACTCGCTGTTCTGTCTCTATTGCAGGTTCACAACAGGAATTTACTATCACTGGACTTTGATCGAATTACTCGAACTGAAAAGGTCTACGACGACCACAGGAAGTTTACGTTACGGATCCACTACGACCACGCTGGGCGGCCGACTCTGTGGGCGCCGAGCAGTCGTCTGAATGGAGTCAATGTGACGTATTCCTCTGGAGGCCACGTGGCCGGGATCCAACGAGGAACCATGTCTGTACGCATGGAATACGACCAGAACGGCAGAATCACATCGCAGATATTTGCAGATGGGAAATCATGGACCTACACGTATCTCGAAAAGGTATGAATTATTAATAGAGAAATAGATTTACAATTTTTAAGCGGTTCTGTGTAGTATTAATATTCCAAACTCTCACCAGCAGATGGAAATTATCTACTACAGTGGTTCCCAACCTTTTTTGGCTCGTGACCCCATTTTAACATCATAAATTTCTGGCAACCCCAGACATTCAAAACAGAGACTTTTGGGTTTGTTTGTTTGTTTTTTTTGCTAAAATTCATTTGTTTTTGATCATGTAATAGTTTGCTATACTATGCTGCAAATAAACGTTCATTTTAGATGACATTTAGTCTATATAATGTATATTATTATGGACAGAGGCAGAAAAGCCAGGTGTAGATTACTGCACAAAGTGAGAATTTTATTTTCCTTGGTCAGGATATGTACAGTCAGTCCAGTTTAGATTTACAAGGCTGACAATTAATACTGAACAAACAAGAACTCAAACTATGAATTATGAAAGAGCTGCAGCATCTGAAACTGACCACAATGAACACTTGAAACATAAACAGTACCACAGTGCTTCAGTTTCACCTTCACAGTTTGTCGTGTCTTTTACGGTTTGGGATTGTCTCTAAACTCACCATATATTTTTTATTAGTAAGTTTTTATTTTTTATCAATTACGAGAAATTTCAGGCGACCCCATTTGAATTCCAGGCGACCCCACATGGGGTCCTGACCCCAAGGTTGAAAAACACTGATCTGCTAGAACATACTTAGTAATATGAAAACCACCAACGAATCAACACTGTGCTTCTCTGTCCCGTTCAACCACTTGTGTTTCGTTAATAAAACCAATAACTGAACATTTTAGGTAATCTGCTCAAAGTTTGGACATATTTTCAGTTTTTACTACAACCACTGCTGCTGATAAACAATAATGTCGTACTCGGAGAAATGTTCGTCAGAAGTCTTGACCTTATATGTGCAAATGTTGTGATGTAACTAGTTATAAAATGTAACAAATTAAGCAAGGATTAAAACAGGTTGTAGAAATCCACTCGATTTTTTGCCAGAATTAATATAAAGATAGCTTTGCAGCACCTGGAGGGTTCAAATTCAAACTTAACGAACAATTAGGGTCCAAATACACAAATAAATGAACCAAAGACTAGCTAATAAAAGTGGGTTTAGCAAAATATGACCCCTTTAACTTCAATCTTCCAGTAGTAAAACTAAAAAAATGAACATAAACTTAAGCAACCTGATCAGAACATGTGCTTCATCTTCTTTTACCAAAATACAGCTACATCGAGGAGTAATCAGTTAAAATAGATTTTTGATGGTTTCTGTTAATGTTGCACACATTTCAAAAAGAAAGCATAGAAATTTCGGTAAAAAGGCGTTAGATTCATATGGGAAGAAAAAGAAAATCATAGACTTTGTGAAGGAAAAAAAAGAAGAAACTTCCCACAATAACCTGCCATTGTGAGACATGTTTCTGCATTCGCATCAGGAGCTTCACCAAAATCCGACCCTGGCGTGACCCGCCCTTCACTAATAACTAAGTCTCCAATTGCTTTCATAATGGTCTGAAAAACGATCTTAAAAAGTCGTAAAAATTTAACTTGTTGGAACCTGCGCAAACCCTGGTTAAGCTGTCAAGGATAAAAATACAATTAAAACATAAGCTTCTTTGTGGTTCTTATAGCTGCTGGCGAAATTGTTTTGGTTTTGGAGATGTGAACTGAATATAAAACCTCAGAGACGTGTCATACAGATAACTGTGGAGGTGTGTTTGTGTAAAGAACCTTGATGGGAGATTTCAGGCTGGAGTTAAAAGTTAACTTGTAATACTTCAGCAGTGTTTGTGCTGCTTTATCAGGCTGTAGCGCAGTTATCAGCAGAAATGTAATTAAAACCTGTCTGGTGCATTGCAGACGCTATACTTTGTTACGGGTCTGACAGCAAAGTTCAACCTGAAATAGCTCTGATGACAAGAACAGAGTGAAATGTCACTTTCTACTTACTAATTGAAGGCAGGGTTGCTGGGGGAAAGAAGGTGAGGAGTTTCTCGAGTTTAGACATGCAATATTAAAATGGAATCTCACCCCGTTAATAGTCCGTATTCTTTCTTTCGGTTACCTCTAAACGCTGGCTATGTGGCAGACTGTTGTGACAGCCTTAGAACTGATTTAAAGACTTCATTTATTGGTCCAAGAAAGGCGCGAATGGAAATGTTCCAGTTGTGAAAAATTCTCTGTGCTCATACAAAAGACGCCCCAAATAAGAAACAAGAAGCAGCCTGTTTACACAGTCATCTCCTAAGAAAATCTTAATGCCAGAGGAATATCACTTTTCCAGATGAAAATTAGATTTGCTCTGACGGGGGCTTGCATGCATAATATGTTATTACTTTTGACATTTTGCTTGTCCTTTAGCGATTCTGCGGATTTGTACAAAAGCAAATAGATCACATAGTTACAGCATTTCCATAGTGACCGAGGCCTTTATTTATCTTACGGCAGAAGATAGCAGCCCCTTATTTGTAATAGACCTTTTTTTTTTTTCTTATTCCTGCTCTTTGATAAGTATAATAAGTTGTATTTCAGTAAAAGGCTTTGAAACACTCCTTTTTCCCCTGTTAAATGCTTGTATTATTATGTATTATATGTATTACACTGTTAGGAGCCGTATTATGTTTGAGTGTGTGAGATTCGGGGCGGTCTAATTTCAGAAATGGGATATAATATTCATAATTATGTTTTCATTAGTGTATAATCACCTGGAAATTAGAACTGTTGTATTTTATCTCAGTGACCTGTTTATTGGGGTCTGCTGTTATAGCTTTAAGCAACTCAAATTCAGCTGTTCATTCCTTTTTTTTTTTTTTTTTCTTATTTAATTTTTGGCATGAATGTCAGTGATAGTCTAGATCACAGTAAATGCGATGTGAAGGATTCATGGCACCGTATTTTTGTGCATTAAACCATAACATCAGAATGCTTTAAATGATCGATGTAGTCCTGACAGTTCTACTCAAAACTTTAACTAATAGCGACATAAAACTATAAAACATTTTTTGAGCCGTTAATAGAATCATATGACTCACTAGTGATGAGATAGATCAACACTATAATGATAACACTGGTCAACAACAAATTTATTGTTGAAGTTTTTTGAGTTGATTTAGGATCATTTTGGTGTGCTGAATCCAAAAATCACATTAATTTTGCTCAATCAGGTCAACTTTCTGAACTATGCTACATATTGGCTTTTTAACATTTTTGCTTACGTTTATGGGCATTTTCACATCATATGATACAAAATTCTTTCATATTTCTTGCAATAAACGAGTTCTGAAGATTTTACTTTTGCCAATTTGTGATTAATGTTTTTTTTAATATTACAGGTGAATGAAATGGCTTCGACTAGAAGATCTTGCAAAAATAAGCCTGATGTATTCTGCTACATCTGCAGTGAATACATAATAAATAATAAATACATCCTGTTAGAAAATGATTTTTTTTTCTCTTAAAACCTATTTTGGGTGAGAACTATATAAAAAAATCAACGGATAAAGTCACAAAAATGTAATCAATTTTGTGAGAAGATCAAATTTTTCAAAATCAAATTAGCAAAAAAACCTGACCTGATTGAGAAAAACAGATGTCATTTTTGGATTTAGCGGTGCAAAATGGTCCTAATTCAGTTGAAAAAACCTAGACAACTTGCAAAAAACATTTTTTTGTAACCCAGTGTAATGCACCTAAAACTGGACAAATATATAGAAAAAATTAAAATGAAACTTGCAGTGCGTTTTATTTGTCACAACAACTCACCACTTCCTGTGTGAAACTGTTTTTAAATTGTCTGATATAGAGTTGTAATCTACTTTAAAAAGGTTAACTTGCTTTATTGTTCCAGTAGGAAAATTCAGTTTCTGCATTTTATTCATCCTAGCATTAGCATTAGCAATTAGCATTAGCACATAAGGACCAAGGGCACAGACAGGACAATTAACCCATATAAACCCAGCATTAGCATTAGCAATTAGCATTAGCACATAAGGACCAAGGACGCAGACCGGAGAATTAACCCATATAAAGCTGTTTGTTTGTTTGTTTGTTTGTTTGTGTCTAAATAGCAGTTGCAGAAAGAACAAGTAAACTCAACTAGTGCTGCAACTAGTGCTGCAACAACGAATCAATTAAATCGATCCATATCGATTCCTAAAAGAGTTGGCAACAAATTTGGCAGTCGATTAGTTGGATCTTGAGTACGTAACAGAGGAAAACACAGAGGAGCATGGCTGAGGCTTTGGGTGTCGGGCAGCCGAAACTTAGTCCATTTGTGTAACAAAACTTGAATATGGAGAAAAAAATGACCAAAATCCTCGGGCAAACAGGGCTGCCGCGGCCACCGGTAACACGATGTAAACCTAGCTTAAGATAGCGTATGTGTCGTGATCACTTTAACCCACTAGCTAGTCATAATTATAATGTTTTCATCCATCTCCATGTTTCAGGCTAGGATATAGGCTAGAAGTTGTGAAAATTTCGTGTAAGCTCCGGAGTAAAAGAGAGGTATAGAAACCAGGAGTCGGACATCCAAAGTTTCATTTTCGGTCTCACGCCAGTTACGGTAGTTGCGGCACCCCCAAGTATATACCGCCCCTTCTTTTATATTGTGTTTATCCAATGAATTGATTAATTAGAATTATCTACAGATTAATCGACTGTTAAAATCATCGTTAGTTGCAGCCCTAAACTCAACAGAAAAAGTCTCCAGTCCATAACTTTATAGCTGAGAGGGAAGTGCTAACCACAGGGTCACAGTACTGTTACAACACAACAAATGTGTATTAAGAAGTGAATATTAACGCCTCCGGTCAGAGGTGTCTGGTCCACCTGTTCATCAGTCAGATTCTGCCAAACTTAAATTAAGGCGCTTTTTTTTTATATCATTCTATTTGGAACCAGAATCCCACAGGGGCAGCAATTTTGCCTCATAAAAGCACCACCTCACTAGTTTTTATGGCATTTGTTTCTTTTGACACAACAACACAGGCTGCAGAATGACTCTTTTTTGTCGGTAAACTGGTTTTCTGTTGGAAGCCACTGTATGACAGGGAGAAAAAGCTGTGAAAACATTCTAAATACAGCGTACGGCTACATGGGTATTAATTTTTAGGCACGCCTTTCTCAGACGATAAAGCCTCATATGGTTCTGCATTCGTGAAACATTCGATAAACCTGAACTACTGTCTCATATTCAGACACTGAGCTCCTCCATTTCAGTTATAGTTTAATGAAGATCTGTGGAGAGGTGAATGGTATATATGTGATTTGTAATAAACATAAGGAAATAAATGACACGTTCTTATTTATTACATATACAGCTGCAGAAAAAATTATTAGACCACCCTTGTTTTCGTCAATTTCTTTTTCATTTTAATGCCTGGTACAACTAAAGGTACATTTGTTTGGACAAATATAATGATAACAACAAAAATAGCTAATAAGAGTTTAATTTCAGAGCTAATATCTAGCCATTTTTCATGTTTTCTTGATAATAACCAAAATCACTTCAGTTCTTACATCAATATCTATGGCATTGTACTGACAAAAACAGTGCTTTTAGGCATTCCGTGTTTTCTTTTCTGTCTGTTTTGGTCACATGATACACACAAGAATTAGCACTTGATTGTATAACCATTGTTTTTGATGACTTCTGATGGTCTAATCATTTTTTCCGTGATTGTATATATTCATGCAGACATTAGGGGATGATAGAATGTGCATTTTCTTATCTTCAAGTTAGCTTCACCCACATCATAGGAGAAAAAAAACCTCTCTTCTTGTTAACTACTGTAGGTATTCCTTGTTAATACCAGCTACTTGTCAAGAGGAGCACTACTGTGCTTTTGCACAAGCGACAAAAAAGTAAGATTTGAATGGTTTTGAAGAAATCTGAAGAACTCACAGGTGATGAGTTTAAAAGCCTTTAATATGGCGTGGCTATTCGGTGATAGTAAAAACATGTCTGGCTTCAGATTTCATCAAAAACGTTCAACAGAAGGACACTTTATTTACACCCAAGCAGCTCTCAAAGAAAACTGGTTCTTTTGAGGATACGGTAGCTCCGAGTAGACGAACTAAACTGTCTCTATTTAATTCAGTTTTATCTTTATAGCTCCAGTTGTAATACGTGCTTATCTCAATGCACTTTACAAATTCACACAAGGTCTTAAAAATACTGTATAGAGAAGAATGCAACAGCACCATATATCTGTGTTTCTAGGAGGGAGGGTGTTCAGGTGGTTAAATCCAACACAATCCAACATTGCACCTTTAATACTGATTGATTGTTTATTTTGCATATCAGCATTTAAAACCAATACAACAAGAAAAATCAATTTAAAAAGAAAAGAAGACTTATTCAAAAAGGAGTGGGATGAAGTTCAACTTATCGACTCCCACCCCCTTACCCTATCTTTTTACTGACCATAAATTCCCATGTCAGCTCCCATAAATAAGCTTAACAAATCTGATATATATATCAAAATAAAATGTCACCGAGCCTGAACAAAACACAAAAATCCTATACAGATGAAAAATAAACTCTGTCCATTTGAATATGAACCCAACACCGCCTGAAACTGCACATTAAAAGTCTTCCTTTGATACAAAAAATTCTTAATTTGCATCTGCATTGAGTTGGAGGCTTCATATGCAGAAATTGAGAATCTTGTGGTGCTTGCACATTACTTTTTAGAACCATTTGCACACATACACCCTCATTTTGGTATATTCAGTTAGAGTCAGAGTTTAATTAATGTGTCTCTGCTTTGAAATTACTCAAAGAATCTTCTGTTTCTCCGTCTGCTTTCAGTCGATGGTGCTCCTGCTCTACAGCCAGAGGCAGTACATCTTTGAGTTTGACAAAAACGACAGGCTCTCCTCTGTGACTATGCCCAACGTGGCCCGGCAGACCCTGGAGACAGCCCACTCCATCGGATACTACAGAAACACCTACCGGCCCCCTGAAGGGAACTCCTCGGTGCTGCAGGACTACAGCGAGGACGGCCAGTTACTGCAGACTACCTACCTGGGCACCGGCCGCAGGGTGATGTACAAATACGGCAAGCTGTCCAAGCTGCTGGAGATCCTCTATGACACCACAAGAATCGGTTTCTCCTATGACGAGGTGGCGGGCATGTTGAAAACCGTCAACCTGCAGAGCGAGGGCTTCACCTGCACCATTCGCTACCGGCAGATCGGACCTCTGATCGACAGACAGATCTTCAGATTCAGCGAGGAGGGCATGGTCAACGCCAGATTTGACTATGTCTACGACAACAGCTTCCGTGTTACTAGCATGCAGGCTGTGATCAATGAAACGCCACTGCCGATTGACTTGTACCGATACGATGATGTGTCCGGTAAAACAGAGCAGTTTGGAAAGTTTGGAGTCATATATTATGACATAAATCAGATAATTACTACGGCAGTGATGACCCACACCAAACACTTTGATGCTTACGGACGCGTGAAGGAGGTTCAATATGAGATCTTCCGCTCGCTCATGTACTGGATGATGGTGCAGTATGACAACATGGGCCGCGTGGTCGCCAAGGAGCTGAAAGTCGGTCCTTACGCCAACACCACCCGCTACACATACGAGTACGACGCCGATGGTCAACTCCAGGTGGTCTCCATCAATGACAAACCTCTATGGAGGTACAGCTACGACCTCAATGGAAACTTACACCTTCTTAGCCCCGGAAACAGCGCACGGCTAACTCCTCTACGTTACGACATCAGAGATCGCATCACTCGCCTGGGAGATGTTCAGTACAGGATGGACGAGGACGGTTTCCTTAAACAACGCGGCAATGAATACTTCGAGTACAACTCTGCCGGACTGCTCGTGAAGGTTTACAACAAAGTGAGCGTGTGGAGCATCAAGTACCGTTACGACGGCCTGGGCAGGAGGGTGTCCAGCAGGAGCAGCACGGGCCACCACCTGCAGTACTTCTACGCCGACCTGTCCAGCCCCACCAGAATCACTCATATGTACAACCACTCCAGCTCGGAGATCACGTCTCTGTACTATGACCTGCAGGGACATCTATTTGCCATGGAGCTAAGCAGCGGTGACGAGTTTTACGTGGCCTGCGATAACATAGGAACCCCGCTGGCCGTGTTCAGCGGATCAGGACTCATGATCAAGCAGATCCTCCACACAGCCTTCGGAGAAGTTTACCTCGACACCAACCCCAGCTTTCAGCTCATCATTGGCTACCAGGGAGGTCTTTACGAGCCAATGAGCCGACTGGTCCACATGGGCCGTAGGGACTATGACGTCCTCGCCGGCCGTTGGACAACGCCAAACCATGAGATCTGGAAGCGCCTCAACAGCAACCACATTGTGCCATTTAACTTGTATATGTTCAAGAATAACAATCCGCTCAGCAACAATGAGGAAATAAAGTGCTACATGACAGGTAAGGTTTGGACACCAAACATACAGCATGTTTTTTGTTTGTCTGTCTGTTTTTGTGAGGGATACTTCACAAAATTCTACTTGACTTTCTGTTGCAGAGGGCAATAGTACTAGTACAGTGAAGTGATGCTTCATAGAGCTGAAAATATGGTGACTCATTATAGTGAGAAAAATAAAATCTTTCTAACCTGCTGTTGTGGCCCTTTGCTGTAGAGGAGCCATACATTGTCCAGGCCACCATTCAACAATTAACACTAACATCACTGCATTTTGTAGTACATTATACAGCAATACTTCCCATGTTTTCTAATAAACAGTGATGTCCCTATTCGATCTAAAGATCAGTATGGCATTTATTAGAAGATCGAGTCGGATCAGATTTAGTCACAAAATCGGGTCAATCTGGGCCTGGTTCTGGGGGGGGAGCGGGGGGTGTTAAACAAATGTCCTGCCCCCTCAAATCAAAGTTTCCAAAGGAAGGGAAAAGGAAAATTAGCTGCACAACAGCAGGAGGCTTAGAGGGATTAGTAAAGCATCTATAAGTTTCACTTACACTTTGAGGTCCAGTAGTGATGTGCGAGTCAGGTTAGTTTTCAGTCCGCGGGGCTTTTGTGGAATTATTTGACCCGACCCAACCCGCCCCGCAAATAAACTGACATTCTTTTGACCCGCGCCAACCTGATCCACGAGTAACCCACTGATCCACGCATCACTAACGCACGGCATGGAATGCACCCCCATATAATACCTGGACAGACGTGTCCATAGACGCACTACTGCAGAGGCAAACATACGGCCTATGGGCCAAAATTGGCCGGCCAAAAATTCTAATTTGGCCCACACTATGAATTTGGAAAGTGGAAAAATTATACTCAAGTTATTAAGAGTCAAAGGTGTCATAGTTGTTTTAGTTCAGGTTCCACATTCAGCCCAACTGTGATCTTAAGTAAAGTAATATATAATGTATGTATAATAACCTATAAATAATTACTCCAAATTTAAATCAAAATTTCATTGTAAAAAGTTGGTATCGGATCAGTATTGGCAGAACTAATCCTAAAAAAATTGGATCGGAAGTAAAAAAAATCCAGATCGGGACATCAGTACTTATAAATGTTTATTGTATTTTGTAGTGAGTATCATAAACTGCTGGATTTGCACATTTTGTGATAAAATGTCTATTAAGGGATATGATATAATAATGTAATTACCAATCAAAATTAATGTCATATTTTTTAATGGCTAAGCTAAAAGTTATACTAAAGTTATTTCAGAGTCAAAGATGTCATAGTTTTACTTCAGGTTCCACATTCAGCTCAACTGTGATCTCAAGTAAAATAATAGAATAATAACCTATAAATAATGACTCCAAATTTAAATCAACATTTCATTGTAAAAAGTCGGTATCGGATCAGTATTGGCAGAACTAATCCTAAAAAAACTGGATCGGATCGGAAGCAAAAAAATCCAGGTCGGCACATCACTACTAATAAATGTTTATTGTATATTCTAGTGGTTATCACAAACGGCTGGATTTGCATATTTTGTGATTGAATGTTTAATATGGGGCATGATGTAATGATGTAATTACCTATCAAAATTAATGTCATATTTTTTAATGACTAAACTAAATTAAACCTCCTAGGAGTTAAATTAGACGTATCTGAGCTTACTCTAAAGCTGGGCTCAGACTATTTATCCATGATTCAGTCCTCACGGCAATTAGAAGAGTAATCCGGGCTCTGGCCTCGCTCAGCACTGGTGTCCAGCCTGGATTTTCAGGTAACGTGAGGAGTTTACAGATCGGATGTAGAACTTACCGCTTGCGGAATGAATATCTTGTTCTGTGTCCGTGTTTGAGATGGAGAGTAGAAGAGCAATGTGTGAGATGCAACACCATTCAGAAATATTTAGGGTTGTAAAACTATAGTCTGAGCAAAACTGAAACAGCCGCATAAAAACAGTAAGTACTAAAATATGTCTTTGAAAATAAGAGTCAGTGATGCTTTTCTTTCTTTTGTCTGGGCTCCCCAAAAAAAGATCATCAAAAGTTATTACGCAGTCAGTGTGTTAATGCATGATGGAGTTGAAACTTCCTGCACTTTGTCTGGTTATTACCTACAGCAAAGGGAGATAATAGCTGTGGGAATAAGATTTCCAAAAAAAAAGAGAAAATTATTAAAAGCATTTGCAGGTAAAATATATTAATAGCACTGTTGACAGACGTTAACTGTGTCCCAAAAGGGTAGTTAAAAGTGTATGCTGTTAATTTGTATCAGGCTAAAATTAGATGCACAGAAAAGAGGAGAAGAACCTTTTTTAACCTCTTCTCCAAAGTGCTGCTTCTTACTTTGCAGCAACAAAATTCATCTCAGGATATTCTGTTAACTTCTTGTACTTCTATTCTTAACAACAGCCACTAATGAGTGAACAGAAACTAATTGAAAAAAACATCGTGCTGGGCAGTTTTTTTTTCCTTCTCACTGGGACGCTGAGGTTGTTCTTGTGCTCGTGGTGAATGTGTTAACGTACAAGTCCAGTGAATATCGTAATGAAAGCGGTAAAAAAAAAAATAAAAACTGCACAGTGAAGTCCCCTCTGCTGTTCAACACTCACATCCCTTCCTAGAAATATCACATCATTTTGTGTTGCTTTGTAGTAGGGAGGAGGTAAATGGCAATGAAAGCACCCCAGCGGAGACGGAGAGCACAATAGATCCATAGAAACCTCAGCCAGGGCCGGTTGTATCGGCCTCTTTGGCTGGAAGGAAAACACCATTGTCAGGGATACTCTGTGGCTAAATCAATTAGCTTTTACTAGATCTCATTCACAAATGTGGGATATTTTTTCTGTATTCATGACAGGGTGATGTATTGTATTTACCTGATAATGCATATGTTGGCTGCAAAACAGTGAAAGCTGAATTATTAATTTATTTATCTACCTGTGGATAATACTAAGAGGATAAACAGTGCATGTTGGTCAGGTGGAGCCCAGGCTTTCACCTTCTTTTCAACAAAGCCATTTAGCTGGCTGCCAAACAGAGAGGCGTTCAACTTCACAGTCCACCATTAGAGGCTGACTGGCATTTGAATGCTAAACAGACTGTTAGATATACTGTAGTGGGTCTGCCTGGATTGTGATTGATGGCGCTGACATTTCCATTCCTTTCACTAAATTACCAGGGTCCTTTCATTGTCCTCAAACAAATCCTTATTTAAAAAATCTTTGTCAGGTGCCACAATGCGCCAGTGCCAATCTGTGACAAACTTACCCCCTCCCCGCGTGCCACGGCAATGATTCCGCTGTCTGCAGCAGGCACGGCGAAAGGCCCCAGAAACAAATGGCTCACACTTTACAGACTTTCACTTCGTCGTCCTCTCCGTGATATTCAGAATTAATGACAACCTATGACAGGTGACCGGTAGAGGAAGAAGTACTCAGATGTAGTACTTCTAGTAGTGACACAGCACGGGAAAAATACTCCTCGATAAAGAAGCTGCTGAAGTAAAAGTACACATACGTTAGCAGCAAAACACAGTCAAAGCACTGGTCTGGTCTGAGTTATATATTAGTACCTCAGGGTATTGTTTTTGGTTCAGTTACATTTTGGGAACAGTAGATCAAAGTTTAATTTTTTTTCTGAATTTTTAAAATCTTTTTTTTTCCCCATTTACTTATAATGGGTGAAATTTCAAATATCTGTAGCAGCAGAACTATTGGCTGAATGAATACCAAATTTGATTTATACATTGCCAGTGACCCAGAATAGATCTTATTACATTCTGGGAACAGTAGATCAAAGTTTAATTTTTTTTATGAAATTTCTTCCAATTTCTTTTTCCTCCACTTTCTTATAATAGGTGAAATTTCACACGTCTGTAGCAGCAAAACTATTGGTTGAATTCATACCAAATTGGGTTTATAGACTACCAGTGATCCATAATAGATCTTATTACATTTTGGCAACAGTAGGTCAAAGCTTACCTTTTTTTTTTTATGAATTCTTAAAATATTTTTTTTCCCTATTTACTTATAATAGGTGAAATTTCAAATGTCTGTAACAGCAAAACTATTGGTTGAATTCATACCAAATTTGGTTTCTAGATTGCTAGTGACCCAGAATAGATGTCACTACATTTTGCGAAAAATAGGTTAAAGTTAAAAAAATTTTATAATTTTTTTTTTTTTTTTTTTTTTAATCTTTTTTTTCCCCATTTACTTATAATGGGCAAAATTTCAAATGTCTGTAACAGCAAAACTATTGGGTGAATTCATATCAAATTTGGTTTATACATTGCCAGTGACCCAGAATAGACGTGATTACATTTTGGGAAAAATAGGTCAAAGTTTAAATTTCTAATGAATTTTTAAATTCTTTTTTCTTCTCCCATTTACTTATAATGGGTGAAATTTCACGTCTATTAAAACATCAATTTTGTTTCAATTAACTCCAAGCTTGACACATATATAGAGGCAGTTGATATGTTGACATCAGCACATGCACAGACATGATGACATCAGCTGGATCGATGCCAAAATAAGATACAATACATGCAAGGGGCGGGGTTTGTTGTGCCTGACACCACTTGTTACTAACACACCTGACGTCATGAGATCATTATTAAAGCATCATCAGTGTAAAAGCTGTGTTTGCTGCAGCGTCTGGAGGCGCTGATAGTTTACATTAATTTAAATTAATTTTATATAAAAGTCAGACTAATCATGTAATAATTATTATGCGTAAAGAAGAAAAAAAAGCTCTGATAAACAAATCTGTTTGGAATTTTTTTGGTAAAATATTGGATGTTTTTAGCATTCACTAAAATGTGGGAGATTCAGAGGGAGGTCAGATTTATGTTTCCATGGTTTATTACACAAAAGTAGTCTAGGGCCACATATGACAACATTATTTTAGCATTAGAAAGACAATATGTTAATGCTAATGTCCTTTCATTCCTGCACTAATAGCAGCATGTTAGCATTAGCATTAGTTTTAAAACCATCTGAAAATGTCTAAAACCTGTTCACATTGACATTTGTGTTTTTCCCAACAGATTTTTTCCTATACTTTCACACAAAATTCATTTTACAAAATACTTATGTCCACATGAAAATGCAAAATTGACTCCGAACTGGTCCAAACCTTCAAACCATAGTTGTTGTTGTCCAATCAGTGGACACCGTGGATCATACTAGATGTAGCAGATGCAGAGGCTTTTATCTGTCATGAAAGTGGAGTTCAGTTGTAAACCTGCGTTACCTTAAGTGCTGGTTGTGCTTGTGGATGTGTATCCTTTATAAGATGTGAATTCATCCATAACGGCAGTCCGGTCTGTTTCCCAAAGGCATCGGTGCTGACCTCCATCTACTGCAGGTCATACACTGATTTATACGCCTGGATTTGATGTTTCAGGTGCAGAGTCATTACACAAAGACACAACAGACATGAACAAAATGGGACGAAACGCCATTGTTTTCCAATCTCTACGTTTTTCCTCCACATGGACTGACACAAACCAGTTTTAGAAATCTTAAAAGGGCTTTTTTTTTTTTTTTTTTATGTGTGGACAAGAGACTCAAATGTGGAGGAAAAATATCTGTTTTGTAAAAATATGCCCATTAGTGTGGAAGGGGCGAATGAGTTCCTCTGAGTGCACCGTAACAATCCAGAGCTGGAATATTCGTGGTGCAAATCCATAAATATGTTTTAAAGCTGCAGAAGCTGAAAAATACCAGAATTTGAAAATACTCACCTTCCGTCTGCAGCTCAAAAGATGAAATATATATAAATAAAGATGAACCAGACTGTGTTTCATGTTTTAGTTGAGAAGTTAAGCCAAAACTTCTCTGTTGAGCCACAGATTAGAGCAGAATCCCATCCAGGTCACATCTGACGGAGTCTGTCAATCAGGTGTTTAACTCTTCTTACCTGTATGAAAACACCTGTAATTAGAAATAAACCAGTATCTCAGGGTAGATTTTCCTCTCAGACCACTTGAATTAGAATAGACTAAAAAATAATTCTATTTTTTTTTCCTCAGTGATGCAAAAAAAATTATCTGCAGATTTAATGAAGCCACATTTATGACTATTTAAGACATTTTTCAGTGCATCTTTTGTCAAATTTCAGGTCTTACATTCACATAAATAACAGTCCAGCAGGCCTCGTCATAGTGTTAAACCAGTCTTAAGCATGTTTACATCCATCTAATGTTACATTTGTCCATGACTAATGTTTCTGCTACTGACGTTAAAGCTGCTAAAGCTCATACCTGAACCCCTCCACCCATGAATGATGCACCAACATGCACAAAAAATACACAAAAAAACACAAAACATGCACTAAACTATACAAAAATATTCTAAAATTAACACAAAAAAAATTGCTAAAATGCACACAAAATTGCTAAAATACACAAAATACGTTAAAATACACAAAACAAAAAACCCCACTAATATGCACTAAAATACGCAGGTTTGATGAAAACATTTTTATGACTTTTTAAGAGATTTTTCAGGGCGTCTTTAGTTAAATTTCAGTCATCCCGATCACACAAATAACAGTCCGACATACAGGGGCTGGACAAAATAATGGAAACACCTTAAAAAATCAACAAAATATAATTTAATATGGTGTAGGTCCGCCTTTTGCGGCAATTACAGCCTCAATTCTCCGAGGTATTGATTCATACAACTTGTGAATTGTTTCCAAAGGAATTTTAAGCCATTCTTCAGTTAGAATACCCTCCAACTCTTTTAGAGACGATGGCGGTGGAAATCGACGTCTTACTTGAATCTCTAAAACTGACCATAAATGCTCAATAATGTTGAGGTCTGGGGACTGTGCCGGCCATATGAGATGCTCAACTTCATTAGAATGTTCCTCATGCCATTCTTTAACAATTCTAGCTGTATGGATTGGGGCATTATCATCTTGAGGTGAAGGTGTTTCCATTATTTTGTCCAACCCCTGTAGTTGTGTTGAACCTGTCATCACTGCGTTACGTTTCCTTTTGTCCATGACGATTGTTTCTGCTACTGACGTTACAGCTGCTAAAGCTCATACCTAAACCCCTCCACCCATGAATGACCCATGAAGACTCCACTCATTCCCATCTCTAATTACACATTTGACCTATTCTGGACAAAGATTTACAAAGCAAATATAGCAGTATCATTTATTTTTTAGACCTTTGAGTGTCAGATTTAAGGGTTAATTATCAATTTTAGGGATAATTAAGGCCTTAATTCAGGACAAACGCAAGACTTTTAACATTAAATATTGTAGTTTTTGAGCTGAACAGTGAATTAAAATGTCAAACAGTGAATCATCATGTCATTCCATATTCTGGAGATTTCTTTATTTGTGGTGCATTTGTGGAAAAAATTATTAGACCACTCCTTGTTTTCTTCAGTTTCTCGTTCATTTTAATGCCTGGTACAACTAAAGGTACATTTGTTTGGACAAATATAATGATAACAACAAAAATGGCTCATAATAGTTGAATTTCAGAGCTGATATCTATCATTTTCTGTGTTTTTTGTTGTTGTTGTTTTTTTATAATAACCAAAATCACTTAACCCTTTATTGGGCAAGTGACTATTTTTGGTAATTTCCACAAACATTAAATATGCGGCCACTCCTGTGCCTCAGTGAATTCAAGAAGCATGTTGGTTTTTATAAAACTATACAGTGATTTAGAGAGATTTTATAAAAAAAATTTTGAAGCTTTAAATACTGAATATGAGTGATTTTTCTCAGTTTATGACCTTATAACAGTTGTTTTATTGCATGTGTTTACTTTTTAGCAAGCATCTGCCCGGCTATTTTAAGGCAAGAGGATGTAGATGACTGTGTCCAATAACACACTGAGGTTAAAATTTTGAATTTCAGAGTATTTCAGTGAGTGCACTATAAAGGGTTAAGTTCTTACATCGATATCTGTGGCATTGTACTGCCAAAAACAGTGCTTTTAGGCATTCCATGTTTTTTTTTCTGTCTGTTTTAGTCACATGATACACACAGGAGTTCGTACTTGATTGCATAATTGTTTTTGAGGACTTTTGATGGTCTAAAAATTTTTACCGCAACTGTAGAACAAAGAAATGACAAGCAACTCATATGGAGACTCAGTGTAAAGTTGTCCACTTGCAATCAGATTTAAAAAAAAAAAAAAAAAAAAAAAAAAAACAGAACCAGACAAATTTCAAAGTCTGCCTGACATTTTTTTTTTTTTTTTTAAAATGGGGTTGGGAACAGAAGCATGTCGTGTTGTACCGCATATTGTGTTCTAAGACGTACCGTACTTTTACTTCTAAAATGTCACTGCCTCGGATAGCAGCAGCGCCGCTAACTGTAGCGTCGTCGGCTGTTATTAGTCGAACCACATCATTAAAATCACATAGATTTTCATCACACACGTTACAGGCTAAGGTCCTTTTCAGCATCACGATTAGAAAGAAAAAAGTCAAGTCTGGAGAACCCGCTGAGTCTTCGAAATATCATACTCTGCTCCTAGATGACATGAAATTACAGTATATAATTATCAGCGCCGTAGACACTCTGAAATGTCAGTTGGCGTTGGTGGGACCCAGCTGTGTGTCATTAGTTTGGCACCTGCAGGAGTGGACATGAATCACTGCCGCCATCTCAAGTGTTTATTATAGCCTGTCCGCTTTCGCAAACAAATAAAGCGCTCAAAGCTAGTGAGGAGTATTTCAAGGAGACAGCCACTTGACCGCCGAATGTCAAACAGTTTAAACGGAACAAATTGATTCTTGGGGTTCTCCGTGGTTTATGTGCAGATGGATGCGATCCTGTCTCATGAGATCTGTTGAACTTGTTTTTGACCGCAGATGTCAACAGCTGGTTGGTGACCTTCGGCTTCCAGCTCTACAACGTCATCCCCGGGTATCGCAAACCCAACACCAACACCATGGAGCCGTCGTACGAGCTCATCCGGACCCAGATCAAGACGCAGGAGTGGGACAGCACCAAGGTAAACCCAGAGGACAGGGTTCGGACGGGGGTGTTTGAAATCCTCGAAAATGCTTGAATTTCAATGTTGTGTTTTCAAGGCCTGAAAAGTGCTTGAATTTTAGTTTAACCCATAAGGACCAAAAAACCACCAACGACCAAAACCGTCCACTGATCTAAACTGTTAAATACCTGTTGATCCACTAATCCTATGAATACAAGTAAATAATTGGTGTAAAATACAGTTATTCATCTTTTCGTGGTCATCAGATATGACCCATTTGGACGTTCAGAGGCTCTGTAGTTACCATGGAAACACTGTCATCTTCTACAACATTGATTCACCAGTAAAACCCATGGAGTTGGATCAGTGACAGTGGATGGAGACACTGGGTTTATGTTCAGTTAATGAAGATTTTGCTGAAAAAGTCAGTCAGTCTTTAATTTTTTCTATTTCTGATATAATATTCCTCAACTTTAACCTGAGCTTTTGCGAACATCTACGTGATCAGTAAATTAAATTTAGTAAAATACCAGATGTTTACTGAAAAAATGCAAAATACAAAGGATTATGTATGTCATAATAAATTGTGAGAAATCACTTAAGGAAGATTAAGTATAGTGAAAAAAATATTTTGGACCTGCCACAAAACTAATACTGGGTCTTTATGGTTAAGTGCTTGAAAATGCTTGCAATTATAACTGATGTGATTTATTTATTTATTTTTAACCCATAAAGACCCAAACAACCACTGGCAACCAAAATCATCAACCAGTATAACATTTTTAATAACTTCTGATCCATTAATCCTATCAATACATGTAAATAATTGGTTTAAAATACAGTTTGTCATCAGATATGAGCCATTTGGACGCTCAGAGGCTCCGTAGTTACTGTGGAAACACCGTCATCTACAACATTAATTCACCAATAATTTGGATCAATGACAGTGGATGGAGACACAGGGTTTATTTTCAATTAATGACTGATTTGCTGAAAAAATCACTTTTTCTTCAATTTTCTCTAGTTTAATATAATAACCCTCAACTTTAACTTGAGCTTTTACAAACATCTACATGATCAGTGAATTAAATATACGAAAGTCCTTGATTTTCACACAGATTGCCAGTGATCCAGAATAGGTTTGGGGAAAAGTGGGGAAAAGTTAACATTTTTTTATGAATTTTTTTAAATCTTTTTTTTTTCCTACTTACTTATAATGGCCAGAATTTGTCTATACTGTCTGTCTATGATAAAATCAGCTGGATCGATGCCAAAATAAGCTACAATACGTGTGAGGGGCAGGGTTTCTTGTGCCTGGGACCACTTTTTTTTAATGGAACATCCTTTGCAGGGACAAAAATGAAAAACCAAAAATCCCTTTCTTAATCTCTGGATCCAAGCAGACGAATGATTCCAAGGAACTGAGCTACTTGGAACCGGTTCTCCATCAGAACCGGTTCTCCACTCCTATCCTTACCCTCCTCCACTCACCCCTGTTTTCCACCTTTGCCTCCCCTTCCTTTCCAACATCATTAGTGAATAGACAAGCTTTGTGTGGCCACAATCCCAGAGGAGCTGCCAGCTATCAGGCCAAAACACAGCCCAGTGAGCCAGGTCCCTGCACCCGAGTCCACATCTTGGGGAATGGGGTCAGGCTAAACAGCTCTTGTAATTGCCCTGCCATTAGGGAAATTCACTCTCCATTCCCTCCACCACTGGCCATTGATTTCATCTCAGGTTTACACCGTTAGCTGAGGTCTGAGAAGTATCAGACATGCTCTGGTTCCCGCATTTATCAGCCCTTTTAAGTTCTCTCCAACTCACCTGAATTATTGACAAGGCAGTTTTTGTCTTAGGTTTGGTTACAGCTACACTGGTGAATGCCACCCAGGAGAAAGTCGGACTCATGTCAAGTGACACTCTGGCTGCTGCCTCGATGCCACGGACGTTTGTCTGCAGAGAGGGGCAGGAATTTATCCAAAAAGTACCCTGTTGAAATACACACTGGCATTATAAAACAGTCATCTGCATTCTGAAATGAGAAAAAAAAAAAAAAAAATGCATCATAAACAAGCTGAAAGCGACCGTTTATGGCCGGTGTTGACAAACCCTGAGGTCTGGATTCATTCTGATGTAAATTTCCACTCGATCAGTACAATAGAGTCATGTCACATTCATCACCACTCGAAACATAAATAGGTTGACGGAACTTAAGAGTGGGAAAATGAAAAAAAAAGAAAAAGACCGTAATTGAAATGAACAGGAAACTCTACGAGACGACAGTTTAACATAGATGGAGATTGTATTAATAGAAAACAGGGATAAAACTTTAACATTAGAATGAGTCCCTATTCTGTCTGCAGGGAAATAAAGGTTTACTATTTAAAAACAAGTTTTCCGGTGATGAATCAGACGATGGTTGAATATGTGGGAGATGTTTTCATCAGTTAGACTTGTTGTAGTTTCCTACAATTAAGTCTGCTGATAAAAATGGGGTTTATCTGAGAATAAAATGACACATTAACTAATGTATACCAAGTATTTCAGACAGAGGAGAAGTTTGTTTTTGTTTTTATTGTTTTTTTATCATGGTCTTTTTTTAAAATGTACAACAAGAAACATAAAACTTGAACATGAAACTGTCGTATCCAGTTCCTATCCAACTGCCCTTTCACCAACTCCAAGTACTGGACCTTCGTTAAATTTATATACAGCCAGAAAAAATATACCTACGTACAAAAACATATAAACCCTCTTCAAACACATGTACACACACACACAGACACAGACAGACAGACAGACAGACAGACAGACAGACAGACAGACAGACAGACAGACAGACAGACAGACAGACAGACAGATAGATAGATAGATAGATAGATAGATAGATAGATAGATAGATAATGTGTGCACATATACAAATAAATAAATAAATAAGGGGAAAGGAAATAAATAAAAAAAAATAAATGAATTAAAAAATAAAGTAAAAAGTTACACAGATATTGGCGTTACACAGATATGCTGGTCGCTTGAGAAAAAGTATTTTAACAACAGATAACATCTTATTTTTTTGTCCCACAAAACATTCACACTGATTCGGTCTGAAAATTAAATCTAGGGTTGTCGTTTTTTTAAGTTACAAATGTTTTAGAATTTTAGTTGGTTATTTTTTGTGCTTTAAAATCAGAAGACAAATCATCATTTAAAAATAGTCTTTTTTTTTTTTCCCGAAACACTTAGAACACATTCATAAATAATACATTACAAGAAGCAGAAAGGTTGAATTTTGGATTCATTTTGCACAAGAAAGATTTGCAAAGGAATTATATTGATTTTATAATTTTACTCATTTTTCGCAATTTTCAGGAAGCAAAATTTTATCAAAATAATGAACAAGAATGCTAATATTAGTGCCTGTTAAAGGGAAGTTTTTCCTCGCCACTGTCACCAGTCACAAGTGTTTGCTCCTGGAGGATTCTGTTGGGTTTCTGTACATTTTGATTTGATTTTGATTTGATTTGATTTGATGAAGCACTTTGTGACTATGTCTGTGAAAAGTGCTCTATAAATAAAATGTACTTACTTACTTAGTTACTTACTTACTTAGTGACTATCAGTGATAACTTGTCATCAAACATAATGTGGTGATTTCAGGGTTTATTTCCTCTAGTTGGTTACTGACATTTATAGTTCAATAGTACATAAATAAGACATTGTACATTGTTTAGAGGCCTTGTTTATTTAGTTGGTTGTTTCCTTGTTTATTGAGATCAACAGAAATATAATACAATTAAAGATTTTTGCCTTAAAAACAAATTACAAAACATTTAAAAGTAATTAAATAGGTATTTTAAGTAGATTTAATGGACATTCTGCTCGTCCTCGTCTATGTGTCAGTGTAAAAGCTTGTGGGATTATACGGAGCTCGGTTATAAAACTCAGTGACCTCTGGTTTAACCAAACGAGGAGGAATACGCTGTAATATATGAAAATATATGCTGTGGAGTCTGCCTTCTCATTTATGAGAAATTAATGCATTTAAATAAATATTTAATACACGTTCCTTTGTGCATCGCTAATTCTTTTCTGCCTGTGACAGAGATTAAAAGACTTATAGTTCTGTCTGGATTATTAGCATTATTTTATAAATCACTCCACTTTTTGTAAGTCTTAATTAGTATTTTTCAACAAACAGAACACACCAGTCAGTCTGCATTCACCTGCTCTCCAGTACTTAAAAAGCAAAAAAGGATGTGACTATTACCTGGTGTCGGACCACACGCTGTGGTCAATTACACAGGAAATGAAACACCCCTGAGTCCGCAGTGTTATTTTACACATACGAAGTGCAAGAGAGTAATAATAGAATCCCAGTTAAGTCCTGACTAGAATATGTGAAGTCATCTAAGGTACCAATCAGCAAAGGGGCTCCAGCACAGGAACTATCTAATTCAACCCAAGACATCCAGCTATTTCCATTTCAAATATTTGCGAGCAGATATGATGGAAAAGCTGTTGTAGATAAGACAGAATAAATGTAACATTCTCCTCACAGGTACTGTTGGAGTTCTGACTAAAGCAGACGCTACCTTGACCTCACAGTGAATTCTTCCAAGTGCCATAAATGCATCTATCATTAAAGGGGTCATATTTTTCTAAACCCACTTTTGTTAGTCTTTGGTTCATTTATTTGTGTATGTGGGGACGCTAATAGTTCATAAAGTTTGAATTTGAACCCTCCAGGTGTTGCAAAGCTATCTTTATATTCATTTTGGCAAAAATTGAGTGGATTTCTACAACTCGTTTATAATTCCTTCTTATTTTGTTACATCTATTACTAATTAAGTCTCGACATTTGCACGTATAAGGTCAAGACTCGCGACAAACATTTCTCCGAGTACTTGATAATTGTTTGTCAGCAGCAACAGTTGTAGTCCATACTGAAAATACAACGATCAGTCTGCATGAAATCACGTTGTATGTGTCGCCAGTTTATTATTAATAATAATAATAATAATAATAATAATACATCGGATTTATATAGCACTTTTCTAAGTACTCAAAGATACTTTACAATAAACAGCCAAGGGACAAACATACATCAAATGGTTAAACAGATGTGGAGTTAATACTTAATTGGTAAAAAATAAAAAAAAATCACACAAGAGAAGGTAGGTGAGAGTGGATGAGGTGGAACAGGCAGTCAGTTTTCAAATGACGATCTGAAGAGGTGGGATTTGGGTTGACTTTTAAATGAGGTGAGTGTGTCGGAGTTCCGGATGTGAATGGGTAGGGAGTTCCAGAGGGTTGGGGCAGCAATGGCAAAAGCCCTGTCACCCAGGGTACGGAACTTAGTCTTGGTGGTGGGGGTGAGAAGGTTAGCATCTGCAGAGCGGAGGCGGCGAGTAGGGGAGTGGCGGTGCAGTAAATCAGTCAGGTAAGAGGGGGCAAGATTGTGTAGGGTTTTGTAGGTGATGAGGAGGATCTTGAAGTTAATGCGCTGTTGAACGGGGAGCCAGTGAACTTGACGGAGGATCGCATTTGGCGTGCTATACGTACTTATTTTCATCCTTTCGTGTGTGGCTTAACACCATTTGATGGTGTGTCAATGCGCTATCTGCTAATTGCTAACCAATAATCGCACTAGCCACTAAGCGCTAACCCTAACTGCTAATCACGCTAATGGTGTGTCATGTTACGCAGCGTAAATATACACGCCAAAAGCTTATAATGCGTACAGATAACACGTCAATTAAAAGTCGTGTGTTATTTGTTCGCAATTCATGATATCACATTGTTTCATGAGATCAGCCTGGAAAATATGTCCAAACTTCGAGCCGATTACCTAAAATGTTCAGTTGTTGGTTGAACGGGACAGAGCAGCACAGCCAACAACCTGGAGGGGGTGGGGCATGAAGTGGCTCATTTGCATTTAAAGGGTCAGCGCTCAAAACGACCTTTCTGGTGTCATTACTCAGAAATAGGGTTGAAGATGGACCTGTGGAGTTGAATTAATGAAGAATTCAGACCCAAGTATAGCATTTACAGTTTATGTAGACCACAGGGAAATGTTTGAAAATGCATAATTCCATTTAAAAAAAAGCTAAATATCACTCCTTTAAGCAATTTCAGTCTATTTCTTTAATTGCTGAGGAAATCATCCCTCTATATACTGTACCATTTTAATTCTTGTTCAAGTGCTGGTTATTTCAATACCACTCAACCCTATTGTTTAGAGGTAGAGCAGAGGTAACCGATGTCTTCAGATGTCCTTTTTCTGAAAGGCTGCTCTGCTAAAAATTAAAGATGAGTCATATGTGAAACAGTTTCAGCTTTGTTTATGTTTATTGATAAGAGGTAGAAATCAATTTAAGGTTCAACGCAGTAATGATACCACTAAAAGATGAAGTAAAGCAGGTTTTTTATGAATATATGCCATATCTCTTAGGATTCTTTAGTGAAGTTAACCTCAATTTAAAGGTTTTGCTCAGATTTTGATGGAGATCTTCACTGTAAAAAGTGAGGCTGGCATGATGAATGCATAGACATTCGCAACTCTGATTTAATTAGAACCTATTTCAAGAGAAAAAAAATGGTCAAACATTGTCTTCACATTGTATTTTCACTGTGCTGCACTCATCTGTGTTTGTGTTCCTTTTTATATATATCTGACAAATAATAAAGTTCACTTGTACCTTGAAAAGTTATTTGTTTAAAATGTCAGTTGAAAAGGTTGCATTTAATATCATGTGCTCTGTAAACTTATGTAAACTATGTGAACAGTGACAGATGTTATGGAGTTGAGTGGGAGTACATATACTGTGCTAACAAAGTGATACTTAATATTAAATAAATGTAAAGCCTCTGGTAACTTCAATGTAGGGTCTTATGTAACAAATAGTAAATGTCGGAAAGAGATGGTAGTATTTAGGTTTTTGTAAATTTTCTAATTTTGGGTTTGAACTTGGGTTTAATCCTGCGAACCGTCACAAAAGCGTCAACTGTCTTAACTAATGTAACTAGTTACCTTTAGCTGCTAGCTTACATTTATCTGTCCTTTCTTCCCTCCGTCCTGCCTTTATCCCATCATGCTCATCTGTGCTGTCTCTGGGTGCACTTCTATCGCGATTTAGAGCATAAACACTGTGAAAAAAAAATTACAGATATTAAAAAATAACACCAGATTTCTCCATTTTTGTGGCTTTAACCTCTGTGACTGTGTAGCTAATGTTACTAGCTTGCATTATGTCAATGAAAAAATTTTACAAATAAGTTTTTCTCCAGCTTTGACATATTGTTATTTAAGTTTTTGTAAATGTTCTGATTTTGGATTTGGACTAGGGAAATTGGTTTATTACACAATTTATCTTGCAAATTAATCACAAACGAGTCAGTTGTCCTAGCTAAAGTAAATAGCTACCTATAGCTACTAGCTGCTATCTTACATTTCTCGGTCCTTTCTTCCCTTCATCCTGCCTTTATCCCATCATGCTCATCTGTGCTGTCCCTGGATGAATATCTATAGTGATTTAAAACATAATCACCATGAAAAAAAAAAATGAAAAAAATTGTCAGAAAATAACATTAAGTTTCTCTATTTTTGTGGCTTTAATCATTGTGAATGTGTAGCTAATGTTACTAGCTTGCATGATGTCAATCAAAATATGATCTTTTCCAAATAAGTTTCTCTCCAGCTTTGACATCTTGTCTTTTAAGTTTTTGTAAATGTTCTGATTTTGGGTTTGAACTAGTCAAACTGATTTAACACACAATTTATCCTGAGAACCAATCACAAGAGTCAGTTGTCCTAGCTAAAATGATTAGCTATCTTTAGCTAATAGCTGCTAGCTTATATTCTTCCTTCCATTCTCTCTGTATCCCATCATGCGCATCTGTGCTGTCCCAGGGTGAACTTCTATGGTGATTTAAAACATAACCACTGTGGAAGAAAAAAAAAAAAACAGTTATCAGAAAATAACATCGAATTTAAACATTTCTGTGGCTTTAACCATTGTGAATGTGTAGCTAACGTTACTAGCTTGCATTATGTCAATCAAAAAATTATCTTTTGCAAATAAGTTTCTCTCCAGTTTTGACATATTGTTATTTAAGCTTTTGTAAATGTTCTGATTTTGGGTTTCAGCTAGTCAAACTGATTTATTATGCAATTTATTCTGAGAAACAACCACAAAAGAGTCAGTTGTCTTAGCTAAAATGATTAGCTATCTTTAGCTAATAGCTGCTAGCTTACATTCTTCCTTCCATTCTCCCTGTATTCCATCATGCTCATCTGTGCTCTCCCTGAGTGAACATCAATAGTGATTGAAAACATAACCACTGAGAGAAAAAAAAAACAGTTATCTGAAAAAAACATTAGGTTTCTCCATTTTTGTGGCTTTAATCACTGTGAATGTGTAGCGAATGTTACTAGCTTGCATTATGTCAATCAAAAAATTAGCTTTTACAAATAAGTTTCTCTCCAGCTGTGACATTGTTATTTAAGTTTTTCTAAATGTTCTGATTTTGGGTTTGAACGAGGCAAACTGATTTATTACGCAATTTATCCAACCACAAAAGAGTCAGTCTTCCTAGCTAAAATGATGAGCTATCTTTAGCTAATAGCTGCTAGCTTACATTTTTCCATCCATTCTCTCTGTATTCCATGATGCTCATCTGTCCTGTCCCGGAGTGAACATCTGTAGTGATTGAAAACATAACCACTGTGAGAAAAAAAAAAGATCAGAACAGAAAATAACTTTGGATTTCAACATTTTTTTGGCTTTAACCACTGTGACTGTGTAGCTAACATTACTAGCTTTTACAAATAAGTTTCAATCCAGTTTTGACATATTGTCATTTAAGTATTTGTAAATGCTCTGATTTTGGGTTTGAACTAGGCAAACTGATTTATTACACAATTTATCCTGCAAATCAATCACAAAAGAGTCCGTTGTCTTAGCTAAAATGATGAGCTATCTTTAGCTAATAGCTGCTAGCTTACATTCTACCTTCTATTCTCTCTGTATCCCATCATGCTCATCTTTGCAGTCCGTGAATGAGCGTCTCTAGTGATTGAAAACATAACCATTGTCAGAAAAAAAAAAAAAGAAATCAGAAAACACATTGGATTTGAACATTTTTGTGGCTTTCATCCCTGTGAATGTGAAGCCAGTTTACTAAGATGTAAATCAGAACATGATCTTTCACTTAAAATACATCAAAAAATGATTTAAAGAGCACATGAGCTATTTTTGGTCGAGGTAGTAGTCGTTATAAATATTTTCTTTCACTCAGATTTTGTAGATTCTTAATGAGACACTTAATGTTAATCTGCATATTTATTACAACCGGACGAGTATTCAGGTTCTCGGTAAATCTAACATTTGACAAACATTTTCCAACACATTTTAATTCACTTTAATCCTCCTCAAGTTGGTATATGTGCCATTTTTATTTTTAAGTAACCACTGATTTTCATTTTCGCATGTTCTTCATAGCTCTGAAGTGTGTACTGTAAACGCTATTAAGACAGGTTGGCGATAATTAGTGTTTAGCCTGTGTACGAGCCATGATATTCTTATCTTAGTTGCCGTTCAGGACGTCGCTCTGAGCCGCTTAATGCCACGTTGATCCTCAGTGCTGATGCCCAGACCGGCCTAATTAAATGTAGGCTCTTTGAAGCATAAACATAGCTTTAAAACTACACCTAGTGCGTCCTGTACACTTGACATTTTGTACAGGAGGAGAAGCGTGCCTGCCTGCCTTTTCTATCTCTTTTCATTTAAATCCCTCCCTTTCGTCATGCTGCTGAATCCGCGCACAGATTGAAAAATGCCGTGAGGAGGCAGACAGATGAGGTTTTCACCGTGCGAGGCTTGATCTCTCATTGGGGCTGGGGCTGTAGGCTGATTGTGTCCCGCATTGCTATGAATGATTCCTCTCTCGGAGTGTCCCAGGAGGGCGTTTGCAGTAAAAGGGGAGGACATTGCTGCTGCCGCCACCACCCCCACCACCCCCCCTCCCCCCATCCCCCATCCCTCATCCCTAGGGCTCCTGGGACAGCTGACCTGGTCACACTGTTGGCATGGTAAACAAACATGGAGTGGCACAGTGTGAAGTATCCCCTCAGGCTACCGCTCCCGAGGGGACAAACAAACCCAGCTGCCCCCCCCCCCCCCCCCCGCCTTCCCCTATTCACCCCTCCTCCCCCGCCTTCCCCTCATACATTTCCTGGATCTGATGTGATGTCAAAGAAAACGCCGGTCAGGTCAGCGCTGGGCTCTCCTCAAACCTTCCCGAACCGCCCGCCTGTAGCCACCCTCCGACAGAACCAGATTTAGAAGCTGTCAGGAGGACTTTTCGATATGACTACTTGACAAAAACTCCTCAGGATGCTCACAGCTTCTTATCTGGGGCGATGGTAGCAAGGCGCAGGAGTTTGAGAGCCTTTTTGTTGCCGCTAAGACATTCTCAAGCAATGTATGTGTGTGTGAATGTTTTTTGGCCGACTTCCATTTCATATCACTCTCTTCATTTTAACATCTTTTTTTTACTTTCCTGAAGAGTATCAACTGTCAACTAGTATTAGGACACAGCATTAATTTTAGCCCGAGGGCCGGTTGTATCTATACAAAGCTTTGATCCCTAAGGGGAAGTAGATATATACCCCTGGTTACAAGCCGCTCCTGGTTCATATTTGGCACAGCATGGCTGTCACAAAACAGTTATTTCACCCTTTTTCCAAATATCATGCCTGTCACAAATGATCAGAGAGATTTGCATTTGCTGACAAACACCTCTGCCCTTTACCTTAAGAATGTGCGATCCATTCTCAGCTTCAAAAACATCCGCCGTTATTTGTTTGCCACCGATAGTCACCGCGATAAAATTAAATCATTATCTCCATCCTTCACGTCAAAGTCAATCAAATAATGAGGTGATCAATGGGGATGTTTGTTTTGTTGTTGTTGTTGTTGTTTTTTTACACCTTTCAGTTGGAATATTATTTGTTGATTTGATCGCGCGCACACAAAACCCTGATGAGTTCACACCAAAAATGTAATATATAATTGCGCCGTTCATATTTCACGACTAAATTACAGTTTCTTTTACAGCTCAGTCTCAAACAAAACACTCCGTCTCCTTTCTCTTTCTCTGAGCTTGGCAAATAAAACCTGATACAAATAAGTTTCCCTTCCTCAAGCACGACTCAAGTGTTTCATAATCGTTCAGCCGAGAGAAATCGGCATAATACGAGGACATTCCGTATGCCCTAGTAGACGAAAAAACAAAAATGAACCTCGCTTTAATTTCAACCAGTAGCTCCGACAACAAAGAGTCTGTCCCCGTCTGAAGTGGCATTAAAGCGCCTGGAATTCAGCCTTTTTTTTTGTTTTGTTTTGTTTATAAAGTATATTAACAAAGCCTTTTTCTCGATACATTTTGCTCCAAATGCATCACAAAGTAACCTGTTCTGGAAACGGAACGACAAACTGCTTTATCTACCCGGAGGTAAAATGTGATGATTTAGTATCTTTTCAATGAATCTCTGCTCAGACATCATCACAAATCTGTTCAGAAACTCCAGAACTCCTCATGAAAGTCTTATATTTGGAGGCTCCCATCCCATATCTTCAGATCAAACAGGCAACACAGAAGCAACACATTAATAAACTATTAGTAGGATATTAAGTAGAGTCAATAGACAGGCTTTTGTTTGTATTGTTTTGTAGTTTACGTCGCAGAAGTGGATTTAGATTATTGATATTCTCCTCGTTTACTCGCAGGCAATGCTTACAAAAAGGACAACAAACTCAAAGTGAACTATGATCATCTAAAACTGTAGAGAAATGTCTTCAATTTTAATCAATTTATTCAAATTCAAGTAAAATTTTTTGGTGGAAATGAAATATATCTTCCTCTTTCTGGTTAATGATGATCCAAACACACTAATGCACAGCTTTTATATTTGTCTTTAGTGATGATTCATCTGTCTTAAATGAAATTATTAAAATGGTTTCACGGTTTATTGAGGTTTTACAACATAATACTCTGAATGTCACTCAAAAAAAAAAAAAAAAAAAAGAAACTCAACCCACATTAGAATGGAGCTAAAATTGGAAACAAAAAGGCAAAATTAAATAAAAAATGAAGCTAAGGCTTGTGGTAACAGGATCTTGTTGAATGTGGGGAATTGAGATATGGGTGCTTCTATGAAACTGGTCCTAAAAACAGGACATGGGGGCTAAAAATTCAAACCAGATGTAGACTAATGTTATGAAGCAAGTTTGGAAGCACTTTGGGTCTATTTAAAGAAGAAAAAAAAGGATTTACTGAGATAAAAGAGAAACGGTTTTTCAGATAAAACACATTTTTATATCATTTTTATACAAAAAAAATGCATGTAACATGCTGGTCAAAAGAACACGTACATCACGTGCTACAGTTTTTTTAAAATGTCTTTTTATTCTCCCACAGGTACATTTTGAGAATCAAACTAATTTTGCAAGGCAGAGGGTTAGACAAAAATGACTGCTGTTGCAAAATCACTCGAGATTTATTTGTGTTTAACTGGGCAGGTTCTGCATGTAATGCCAGGGGACACAATGGGTTACACACGAAACCTGGAATGAGACTGAGATTCATGAAAACCCACATGTCTGGATTAGAAAAACCACTAGGATCATCAAATTTAACACAGTGTCTTTATTTATAGTGGTATAAAAGACCATTTACAGCCATGTTTTCCAGATCAAATGCACTGACACCTAGGTCGCTTTTTCTGTCCCAGTTTTTGGCCCCAATATTTGATTAAAAATTCATTAATTTTGGGATGGCTCAGAGCAAGAGTATAATTTTTTTTGCATTTATCTGAGGTCATCATTAGGTACATCCTGGGGGGAAATATGTCTAAACTTCTCTTTTATTATTGGGTCTAAAAACTTGGTAAAGTGCCAGATACTAAAATAAACCCAGTTTCATAGAAGCACCCATATTATGTATATATCATAGATCCTATATGTTCCGTTTGGGTTCTGTGTGACTAACTGGGTTCTCCTTGTTTGGTTTCCAGTCGTTGTTGGGCGTCCAGTGCGAGGTCCAGAGGCAGCTCAAGGCCTTCGTGAAGCTGGAGCGTTTCGGTCAGATCTACAGAGCCAAAAGTGCCGGATGTCCTCAGACCGAAGACAAGAAGCTCTTCGCCTCCGGTGGTTCCATCTTCGGGAAGGGGGTGAAATTCGCCATCCGAGAGGGCCGCATCACCACCGACATCATCAGCCTGGCCAACGAGGACGGGCGTCGCATGGCTGCCGTTCTGAACGACGCCTTCTACCTTGAGAACCTGCACTTCACCATCACAGGCGTGGACACCCACTACTTCGTGAAGCTGGGCTCAGTGGAGGGAGACCTGGCCCTGATCGGCATGACAGTGGGCCGGCGTACGCTGGAAACCGGCGTCAACGTCACCGTGTCTCAGGTCAACACGGTTCTGAACGGCAGGACTAGGCGCATTACTGACATCCAGCTCCAGTACGGCGCCCTGTGTCTGAATACGCGATACGGCAGCAGCGTGGACGAGGAGAAGGCCCGCGTGCTGGAGCTGGCCCGGCAGAGGGCGGTGGCTCAGGCCTGGGCCCGGGAGCGCCAGAGACTTCGGGATGGAGAGGAGGGCTCGCGAACCTGGACTGAGGGCGAGAAGCAGCAGCTCCTGGGCTCGGGGAGGGTTCAGGGCTACGACGGATACTACGTGGTGTCGGTGGACCAGTACCCGGAGCTGGCAGACAGTGTGAACAACATTCATTTCATGAGACAGAGCGAAATGGGCCGAAGGTGACATGAACATGAAGCTCTGGAACGACAGACTCAGATGTAGGACATGGGACTTCTTGCCAAAGACAGTTGTGTACATGACCACCTTTGTTTTCGTTGACTGTGCTCAACTCGGTTTTTAATATACTGTAAAAAAAAAAAAAAAAAAAAAAAAACAACAACAACAAAAAACAACAAAAACAAAAGAAAAAACATGGTTGCAATCAGTTGCACTGTATTAATAGAAGAGTGCCCTTCTCCTTTTGAAGATTCTTTAACAGTCTTTGCCCTTCAAGTGCGACTGCTAGAGGATGAAAATTTGCGATGTCTGTGACTTATTTTTGTGACTCCATTTCCTCGTCCCTGTTGGTGATTCTGTTCAAAGGAATCCAAGAGGAGTATTGGTAATGCATTTTGTTCACTGGCTCACTCTGCTGCCAGACTCGCAGATTGTTATTCACAAGCTTGCTCCATTCTGCCTTTTTCTGCGCCTCAGCCAAGGAGATTCCTTCTCTCTTTTAATCACTTCTTTTTTATACTTGAAGCCCTCATAGCCCCAGTCATCCATAAATAATGAGAGAGATTCCTGTTGGCGGTAGAGCCCTTCATCAAAACCGCAGCTGAACTTGTCAAAGCACCTTCATTTGTGTGATGTCTTGTAATTTTTTTAAACAGGAGGCTCGATGCTCGTCCGTGGTCTTAACTCTGGAGGCCTCGGTGCACCTTGACCGTGCATGTCGATGGCCTTCCATACGAACAACATAATTAGCAAACTGCTTGATCAAGCTTAAACTGTACGGTAAAGCCAACAAAGGGATGTGAGGTCAACGTTTGATTTTTTTTAGTTTGTGTGTATTTTAATTTCTAAACTGGAATCTGTTCCGAGGAAGAAAATGAAAATTGTTCTCTGCTCCTTTTTATTTGACTGTGGTCAAACAACTCGATTCTGAAAATATTGAAGAGCCACTCTATAACGTGGAATTAATGTCTGTATTAAACAAAAAGGTATTTTACAGGAATGGTTTTGAATTACATTTTAGTTTGGTTTTATAAATAGCTATATGAATTAACAGTATAACAAATGTGAATTTAAAAAAAAATGTGAACTATTGTCCCTTTTATTGTTAATTGTTGTACTTGAACAATACTTAAGGGTGTTTCAACACATGGAATAAACTATGAAAGATGGTTTAGTTAAATCAATTACTGTGTTTTTCATTAGACCTACTACATTTAACTGATCTCAAATGCATATGAAAGGCAGTGTTTGTTTATCAGTGAGCTTTAGTCAATATTCCTCACCACAATGTCTACTCAAACCAAGTTCGGGATAAAAATATTTTAATTAAAAAAAAAAAAAAAAAAAATGACACAGGTCTCATCAGTGATGCATCCGACATCAACATGATATGTGTTTAGAAGAAAAACGGCGTCACATTGCATTGTGGGTGAGATGAAGGATATAAATTGCCTTTGGCCTAAGGGCTGCCCGCAGGTCAGCGTTCAAAGTGCTTTCATTCTCCCACAATCGGGTTCCACTCGGTCCCAAGGCTGACGGAAACCGCATTAGACCTGCAGGTGTACTAGTTCCCGTTTACAGACTAAAGGTTGTCTTTATATGCCAACCTTGGAAATAACCCACTCGGACACATTCTAGCTCCCACATGTCTGTGTCCTTTCCTGTGGACACCGCAAAGGACAATTTACTCATTGGAAAATGTCATTATGTGAAAACTCAAGAGGAGTCAAGACTATTTTGGAAATTGTGTCACTGAGTACTTTTTTGAACTATGCCGAGCCACTGCACACTCTCGACTTTCTTGTCATATTTCCATTCAACTTCTGGACTCGTTTGTGAGTGTAAGGTGGTGGTAAAGGGGCGCATGATTGAGTGTCTCAGTCTGTATAAAGCAAACAGTTAACACCGTTATTTATTTTTTTATTTTTTTCTGCTGTTGGTACAGTGACCGTTTGTTTCCCAAAAAAAAAATAAAAAAAATGTATGTTTAACATATGAATGAAGGATATTTGCATTGTGGAATATTGCACTGAGAACTGTTGCGTGATGAGACTGTATCTTTTTCTAAATTTTTTGGACTTGTTTTGAGTTTTGGTTTGTTCTCAACACTGTGTTTTTAGCGCTTCTCTTTGACCGTGTAAATATGAAGACATCAAAGTAAGCTGTAAATAAAATGCAAATGTAGATACCTCTTAGAGCTACATCAGTGACCCTGTGTAGTCTTAAGGTAGAAAAAAATAAAGGGACTATTTTGTGTTTACTTTTGGTCTTTTTGTTGTTATATGTTTTAAACGCAGGATTCTATTTTGAACAGAAACATTTTGCTGCATCTGAAAGTGGGACGAGATCTGGTAAGTGACACCAATTTGAATAGTTTTAAAACACTATAATATACAGAGATTTCACACATTCCACAGTTCTTCTGCAGTACATTATATATTATTTATACCCTTTATTACATTTCTTACCTGTTCTATAACTGTAATTTTATGCAGTGTGACAATAACTACACTGAATGAGTTAAATATGCATTATCACGTTTTGTTTTTTGTACCCACAGATACACGGACAGTCCACATCTGGATTTAACCAAGACCCTTCCATTGGACATTTACTGCAGAGATCAGTTAAGTCCATTAATGTAAACTGATGGAGCGAGTATCTACCATGACAGAGGACAGAACCCACAGTCATGGAAAAGATACAAAGGGTCAAATTATTGATCTCCATCAGGAAAATGCAACTAAGGAGTAGATGAAACTGCTAAAACTGGGTCAAAAACTGTCTAACACGTTATTTAAAGGAGTGATATTTAGCTTTTTTAAATGGAATTCTTCATTTCAAACATTTCCCTGTGGTCTACATAAACTGTAAATACTCTGCTTGGGTCTGAATTCTTTATTAATTCAACTCCACAGGTCCATCTTCAACCCTATTTCTGAGTAATGACACCAGAAAGGTGGTTTTGAGCGCTGGCCCTTTAAATGCAAATGAGCCACTTCAGGCCCCGCCCCCTCCAGGTTGTTGGCTGTGGTGCTCTGTCCCATTCAACCACTTGTGTTCAACAACTGAACATTTACGGTAATCGGCTCGAAGTTTGGACATATTTTCAGTTTTTACTACAACCACGGCTGCTGCTGATAAACAGTTATGTCGCACTCGGAGAAATGTTCGTCGGAAGTCTTGACCTTAAATGTGCAAATGCCGTGATGTAACTAGTAGGGCTGGGTAAAAAAAAATCAATTTAATCTATCTTAGATCAATCTCATTTTAATTTTGCGTAATCGATTAATAGTGGATGAGATCGATTTTTCAGAGCAGGACCGGGAGTACGCGGAACTGCGGGCTGCTTCGTCTTGCGAACCCCTGGGGAAGACTTGGTCTCACTTGCGAAAAAGACGCGGTGGGGAAACCCCCTCCGCTGGAGGTCCTCCGGCCTCAAACTCAAACCCGCAGTGTGAAGGAAGTGGCCGCCCGGCGAGTCACAGAAGCCGGTCGTTCTTTGAATAATAAGTTGGATCCATACTCTCACCTATGGCTGAGTATGGAGTTAAAGGAGGAGTAGAGCGACAATGTCTGACCGCTACGCTACGCCCCTGACCAACATTCACGGAGCGCGTGCACCCCCCAGCCCCGCTCCGGCCAACGATCACAGAACCCCACCCAACCCCCAGTGAGTAGTAGCCTCCAGCCATAAAACAGAATAAAGGTGATGAAGTCCGTTCTTAACCACTGTAAAAACATGGCAATATTTCTGTCCCGTTCATTATTTAAGAGCACATTCAGCTAATTACTGCTGAAATGTCATATTTATTTCCTTTCTAATATCAATACTGATACCAGTATTGATGTGTTGCATGACTGTGGTACTTAAATAATCCGGTTACAGCTCAAAATTGTACTTTGGTATCACTAAATTACTCTGAATCAATCAATTAATACTGAATCGAATCGATATTGAATCGAATCGAATCGAATCGTGATTAATCGATTCAGAACCTTATGAATCGAAATCGAATCGATTATGGAAACTGGCCATGATACCCAGCCCTAGTAACTAGTTATAAAACATAACAAATTTAGCAGGCATTAAAACAGGTTGTAGAAATCCACTCGATTTTTGCCAAAATGAATATAAAGATAGTTTTGGAGCACCTGGAGGACTCAAATTCAAACTTTACGAACTGTTAGGGTCCAAATACACAAATAAATGAACCAAACACTAATAAAAGTGGGTTTAGTAAAATATGACCCCTTTAAACCAGGAAGGATGGTAGTGAAACATCATCTTTGAAGAAATGTGGTTACAAAAAAAAAATCACATAATGTGAATATAATTAAGAATCACTCAAACGTTTGGTGAAATCTCAATGTAATCTATGTTTAATAGTGAACGTAAGAGCATTTCCACCGACTTAATATGAAGAGAACTAAAGGCTTCATAGCTGTTTAGGCCCCAACCCTTAAAAAAACAACAAAAAAAACTTATTAGTGTCAATAATCAGAAAGTCTTTCATTTACTAGAAAACAAAATGACTGGACTGTTTCAGTGGAAAATACTGATGCAGTCAGTCGCTTCTCATTTCTTAGACAATCATGTCAGAAAACGTATCCCATGGTCATAAAAAAAGAAGGGTTGGTTTGTCGATTAAAGTTATTGGTTTCCATTAAGCAAAGAAAAACACTGAAATGACTAAAACTGTGCTACAGACTATTCAACACATTATTAAAACCTGTGAGAAAATCACAGACAATGAATCATTGTCTGAGGAAAAATATGTGGTTGGACAAAAAAATAATTACGTAAGGTCATTTAAGTATTTGATGAAATCAAATCTTAAAAAAAATATATATCAACATTAGAAGCTGCAGCTACATTTATTAGTAAAAGTAAGAGCATATAGGTTGGACTGTGTTTCAATGGTGGTCTGATGAGTCCAGATTTGACCCTGTTCCAGAGTGAGAGAGGTGGATGAGGTGATTACCCATCATGCCTAGTGCCTACAGTCCAAGCCTGTGGGGGCAGTGTATGATCTGGGGTTGTTTCAGTTGATCAGGTCTAGTTTCAGTAGCGGTTTGTGTCCATAAAATGAAGTCAGCTGAACCTGAATATACGGAACAACCAGGTCTGAACATCAGTGGATTTTTTCTTCGCTGATGACACTGGAAAGTTCCAAGATGACACCAGGATTCATTAGGATCAGATAGTGAAAGAGTGCTTCAAGGAGCACGAGAGTCCAGACCTGAACCACATTGAGAATCTCACAGGAGAAAGCGTTACATAAACAAAGCCAATGAATGCTGTAGCCAAAGTTGGGCTAGGCGATAAAACAATACTGATATATTATGCGATATAACTTTTCCTCAATAGAAATATGAGACATGTTTAATACAATTTCGATAGAATTCATTTGTTCGTGTTTCCATGGGAAGCCCGTTTCTGCCACCGAAAAAAAAAATCCCCATGGTATGTCATGATTATGAGAAAAAAAATCACAACTATGAGATAAGAAAGTCAAAATGATGACATAAAAAGCCTAAATTATGAGATAAAGTCATAATTTTGAGATAAGTTAGTAGTATGACATAAAAAGCCTACATTATGAGATAGTCATAATTTTGAGATAAAAATCACAACTATGAGATAAGAAAGTCTAAATTATGAAATAAAAAGCCTAAATTATGAGATAAAGTCATAATTTTGAGATAAAAAGTCATAAGTATGACATAAAAAGCCTAAATTATGATAGTCATAAGTTTGAGATAAAAAATCACAACTATGAGATAAGAAAGTCTTAATTATGTATAAAAAGCCTAAATTATGAGATAAAGTCGTAATTTTGAGATAAAAAGTCATAAGTATGACATAAAAAGCCTAAATTATGAGATAAAGTCATAATTTTGAGATTAAAAAAATCACAACTATGAGATAAGAAAGTCTAAATTATGACATAAAAATCCTAAATTATGAGATAAAATCATAATTTTGAGATAAAAAGTCATAATTATGAGATTTAAAAAGTCGTAAGTATGACATAAAAAGCCTAAATTATGATTAAAAAATTAAATTATGAGATATAAAGTCATAATTATGAGATAAAAAGTCAAAATGATGAGATAAGGACGTCATAATTATAAGATAAAAAGTTGAAATTATGCTCCTGCAGCCAGGGGAAACACTTCTGAGATCGGATACGTACCTGTCACAACTATGGCAGTTACAGAACGCACCCCCGCATATATACCCCCAGTACTGTTTCGTAAAGATGGTCTGTTTTCTTTGTGTTCTCTTTTAAAACTTGAAAGCTTTTTGCTGCTGGTCAGACTTTTAGTTTACTTTTAAATATATGAAACTATCTGAAACAGTTGTATAATCTTCTTCAGCACATCTGTCATGGTCAACCTCTGACAGAAAATATATCATATTTAAATCAAAAATAACCTTCTAATGTCTTCACAACTATCTTTTGAGTAACGGAAAATTTAAGCTTGACAAAAATAGTGATTTGATTTATATCACAACACATACTGATATCAGCTGATATGAAAAAAATTATCATGATACGATTTTTTTCCATTTCGCCCAGCCCTAAGTTAAAGCTAAAGGTGTTCCAATGAAATATTAAAGGACTTCTTCTGTTCAGGCTGTGTGTAAAAAGGCTAAAAACGACAGGTCAGGAGCCAGAAATTAAATGAAATGTAGCGTTTAAGTAAAGTTTGTTTACAAGTTGAGATGCTTTACAGAGGAATCTATAAGGTCTTGGCTCTAAGACCTTTTCCCAGGTTTTCTGAAGGCAGATAATGTATGTGTAGACGGCAGTGATGGAGGTAGACTGTTCCATGGAGACCAGGGAGTCCACAGAGTCCTCTGTATTTCAGTGGATATTGATCCAAGGAAGTCCGATAATACTGAAGATGAAAGTCTTTACAGTATGTTGGGGAATCAGAGGGAAATTCAGTGGAAGACTTGAAGGAATTCTGGAAAGTGTTCAGCAAGGGATAAGTTCAGTTTACATATAAATATATATTAATATCTGGTGTGTGTTCACTTTAACCCTTTCTAGGGCACTCACAGAAATACTCAAGAAATTCAAAATTTCAACCCTAGTGTGCAGGAAAAAACAGGATATTACATTTGTGAAATAAAAAAAAAAAAATTGCCATGTAGAAAATCAAGATCAATGAAGTTACCATATTTGGTTCCTTACCCATGAGTGGCATAAAATTTAAAAAAAAAAAATCCAATAAGTATATAAAAAAATACAAGAAAAACACATAAGAACATCACTTTTAGAACATTAGAACAACATAAGTGCTGTTCCAGACTAGGGATGTCCCGATCAAATCTGGCATTTTTTAGAAGATCGGATCAGATTTAGTCACGAGATTGGGCTGATCTGGACGCGGTTCTGGGGCGGGGGTAAACACAGGTCCTGCTCCCTCAAATTAAAGTTAGGTTTCACTTTAACGTGATGCGCGAGTCGGGGGGTTTTCAGCCCGCGGGGCTTTTGTGGAATTACATGACCCAACCCAACCTGCCCTGCAACTAAACTGACATTCTTTTGACCCACCCCAACCTGACCTGCAAGTAACCCGCTGATGTGCACATCACTAATGTACAGCACAGAACACACCCCTATATAATCCCTGGATGAACCTGTCCACAGACCAGCTACAGCAGCGACAAACATACGGTCTGTGGGCCAAAACCAGCCCACCAAAGGTTCTAATTTGGCCCACACTATGAATTAGGAAAGTGCAAAAATTATACTAAAGTTATGAAGAGTCAAAGGTGTCATAGTTGTTTTAGTTCAGGTTCCACATTTAGTCCAAGTGTGATCTCAAGTAAAACTAGTAATATATATTATAGTATGCACAATATATATATGTATACTTTCAAATTCACAGAATAAAAGCTATAATAAAGTGATAATCGTAATAACTAGAAAAGCACTCAGAGAGCGCAGACCTCCGCCAAGTCAGATCTGTGGCCCGCCCCCCCCCTCCAATCACCACCAAAATTTAATCATGTCTTCCCAGTGCCAGTATCAACACTTCCTGAAAATTTCATGAAAATCTGTCCATAACTTTTTGAGTGATCTTGCTAACAAACAACAAACACGCAAACAAACACGCACACAAACACACAAAGCAAAGTGATCACAATACCTCCTGGTGGAGGTAATAATAGTATAATAACCTATAAATAATGACTCCGAATTTAAGTCAAAATTTTTTTGTAAAAAGTCAGTATCGGATCGGTATCAGCAAAACTAATCCTAAAAAAAAATTGGATCGGATCAGAAGCAAAAAAATACTAATCCAGACCCTTGTCCACATCCACATTCTCCCTTTGAACATCATCCGTTACATTAGTACCATTACTTCATGGTACCTAACAAAGGAGGTCCACTCACTGTTCATGCAGAGGTGGACCTTACAGACCCTGGAGACCACATTGGACCTGAGATTGGTGACTCACTGTCCTCACTGGAACTGGTGCTGTCACTGTCTTGTAATGTGTATGGAAATGATCAAAAATAGTCACTTTCCTGATAAAGGGTTAACATTCTGTAGTTTTTATTTTGCGATTCATGAGGAGCAGATGAGTTAAAGTTAATCATTCTCCAAGATTACTCTGAAAGCTCAACATGTGTTTACTGTCAGTATAACATTAGATGATATGATGATAAATGAAGCCATAATAAAAAGTTAAAATACTAGAATCAATACTCAGGGTTGACTTTTTACGACTCAACAGTATCATTATGTTGATTTTCTGTTTCCTCTGACTCCTAAAAGTTCACTGTGAAGAACTTGTGTTACATGGCTGTGAGCACTGCAAGAATATTCTGTGGTATACTTTTTATTTTTGTTTTTTAAAAAAAGTATACGATTACTTTTCGACCTCCTGTTTGTCCGTCCATCTGTGCTTATTTTTCTCACCATTGAAGGGTAGATCATGAATCAAGGACAAACCCCCATACACTTTGGAGCCGATCCATAAAAAGGGGAAGAGGCTGAAATTGTTTTTTTCGCTTCCTTTAGCATTGGAGAGCCCCGGGCTGACTCAGAACTCAGAATGGAAACAGTCCGTTAAATTTAAGAACTCGCAGGGCAGTAGGAGAGGGCAGAGCTCTACCAAGGCCAACGGTTCAACTCATTTCCCAATATTATTAATTCAAGAACCGACTGCAAATTATGACCCCATCTTTAACTCCATTACGTCAGCTAATAGTTTTTTTTTTTTTCCCTGTTAACATGAGGCTCTTAGATGTTGCAGGAAATAAAGAAAACGATTCTAGGTTCCTCCCATTTCCCTAAGTTTACATGAAGTTTTATAAAAATCGTTGCATGAATCCTACAAATAGATGAATTCACAGACAATCAGGAGTGATCATAGCAACAATAGCGTCCGACATAAGGAGAAAAACATGAATTATTGCTAACGGAGATTGCTGCATTCTCTTCTAGTGTTTTTATTGAGAGTAAGTTTCTTTATTGGAAATGGTTTAGTAATAGAAAAGAGCTCCTCATTTGCTTCTTAAACCATTGTGCTCAGTTTTTAACAATAAGCAAGAAGGCCTTGATCATCAGCCAATAAAAGAGCCGGTTTATTTTTTACAGACACTCAGTGGATTCAAGGAAAGTTTCAGGCCTTGAATCGATTCAGTTTTCACATAAATAAGATGAGCATAAAAGAGATGAGCATGTTCTTCCCAAGTTTCCACCACGTTTCAGAAAAATCAGTGCACAAACATTTTGCACAATCCAACAAAAATGATAAATTCACAGACAATCAGGAGTGATATAAACAACAGCATAAACTAACATATGGAGGAAAGAATGTATTGTTCTCTTATAGTATTTTTTATTAAGAGTATGTTTCTTCATCGGAAACCATTTAGAAATAGAAAAGAGCTCCTTATTTGTTTCTTAAACTATTGTGCTCAGTTTCTAACAAGGCCTGGATCATCAACAAATAAAACAGCCAGTTTATTTTTACAGATGCTCGGTGAATCCAAGGAAATTTTCAAGCCTTAAATCAATTCCGTTTTCCCAAGTTTCAGAAAAATTGGTGCATAAAAACTTTGCACAATCCTGCAAAAAGATTAATTCACTATCAGGAGTGACATAAACAATAGCATAATCTAACATAAGGAGGACATTCTCTTTTTGTATTTTGATTAAAGGAGTAATATTTAGCATGTTTTTAATGGAATTATGCATTTTCAAACATTTCCCTGTGCTCTACATAAACTGTAAATGCTCTGCTTGGGTCTGAATTCTTCATTAATTCAACTCCACAGGTTCATCTTCAACCCTATTCCTGAGTAACGACACCAGAAAGGTGGTTTTGAGCGCTGGCCCTTTAAATGCAAATGAGTCACTTCATGCCCCGCCCCCTCCAGGTTGTTGACTGTGCTGCTCTGTCCCGTTCAACCACTTGCGTTCGTTAATACAACCAACAACTGAACATTTTAGGTAATGGGCTCGAAGTTTGGACATATTTTCAGTTTTTACTACAACCACGGCTGCTGAGAAAGAATCGTATTCGGAGAAATGTTCGTCAGAAGTCTTGACCTTATATGTACAAATGTCGTGATGTAACTAATTATAAGACATAACAAATTAAGCAGGAATTAAAACAGGTTGTAGAAATCCACTCGATTTTTGCCAAAATGAATAGAAAGATAGCTTTGCCGCACCTGGAGGGTTCAAATTCAAACTTTTTGAACTATAACTCTCCCCAAATACACAAAAAAATGTGCCAAGGCCTAATAAAAGTGGGTTTAGCAAAATATGACCCCTTTAAGAGTAAGTTTCTTCACTGGAAACTATTCCATGCTTCTTAAACTATTGTACACATTTTTTAACAAGAGGCAACATAGCCTTGATCATCAGCGAATAAAAGAGCTGGTTTATTTTTACAGATGTTCGGTGGATCCAAGGGCAGTTTCAAGCCTTGAATCAATTCAGTTTTTGTATAAATAAGATGACCATGCTCTTCCCATGTTTCCACCAAGTTTCAGAAGAATCAATGCATAAAACTTTTTGCACAATTCTGCAAAAAGATGAATTCACGTCTGTGAATCAGGAGCAATATCAACAATAGCATAAACTAACATAAGGAGGAAAACATATATTGTTGCTAACGGAGGTAGCTGCGTTCTCCTATAGTAAGTTTCTTCATTGGAAACCACTCTATGCTTCTGAAACTATTGTGCTCAGTTTTTAACAATAAGGTCTGGATCATCAGCGAATAAAAGAGCCAGTTTATTTTTACAGATGCTCAGTGGGTCCAAGGAAAGTCTCGGGCCTTGAATCGATTCAGTTTTCACAGAAAAAAGATGAGCATGAGGCCGGATCGTACACACGTATACGTACACATGGAAGCTATTAATAAAAACATCTCTGCAACGGATGTCTTTAGTCGTCACAAGATAAGGCAGTCACCAGAGACGCTGCGGAAAACTTAACTATTAATTAACCTGTCAAAGTTGAGGACCAATCCGGTGATGCTGCAAAAGCCACCAGGAGACTGTGTTTTTAGACTTGATAACTCTGTTGAAACAAGTGGAGCTCAGGGGCTAATCCTGTTAGCAGGCGGGGCGGCTCGGGAGTTCGATGCCAGTACGCGGCGGCGACGAGGGAGTCTGGAACGTTTACAGTCACTGCAGGCAGAGCCGAGCCCAGTGCCCACGAGAAAGAAAGGATGGCGCTCTGTTTTACATCCTCTCATTTGTTCTTTTTCCAGTTTGCATTAATGCGAGCCGAGGAAAGCGCTGATCGCCTTGTGTGACGGACAAGCGTCTACAGAAATGAACACACCCTCATATGTTTGCCTTCAGAAGCCTGACAACACAAGTATTTTTCTCGCAAAGTAAATTTCAGATCTGTGACTCGTTTCTTCTGAGAGACGGCCTGAGCCTCAACTCTGTCATGAAGAGGATTTCTTTACAGAGAACAAAGCGTTCTGCGAATACAGAGTCTGAACAGGATGGATTCTGCTGCAGAGGCAAAATGTCCTTTAGTCTAGAGGACTATACACGTCTGTTAGAATCATACTAACAATGACCTCAACCTAGGGCTGCACGATTTTGGCAAAAAATAAAATCCTGATTTTTTCCTCTAAAAACTTGATTTTCGATTTTGAGTTCGATTTTTGGGTTAAACTAGAAAAGACAAAAGAAGTCAGCATGTCATTTTCATGAGCAGCCCACAATGCAAGCCACTGCTCCCTACCTCAAGTCTGTGATGGTATCACGTGATGGGCCCACAGAAGTTGGTTGTTTTTTTTTTTCATTAAATCTTTATTGAATTGTATACAAACAATGTATACAACAAGAAAATAACATAAGTTTGCCAAGGGGAATGTCCAAATCAGAGCAAATACTGATGGTTTTTATAGCCTTTTTGTTTCCAGATTTATCTAAAAGCTTTAAATAAAGTTCAACAATTTTCAAAAAATAAATATTATTTGGTTTTGTGTTAAAGAACTTACATGTGTAAATGGAAAATTTAGCAAGTAAGAGAAATTTTTTTTTTTTTTTCCTTTTCTGGGTATCTGGGCCCACAGAAGTGATACCAGTGTAAGTCAGTGACAGGCATCAGTCGTGTGTGCATGCGTGGACCACGTAATTTGAGTGATCCCCATGCAGTTCTATTTAAATTGGGGAATCCGTGCGTGGAAGAGACCGATCCAGGACACATAAGAGGGATAATATCCCCGGAGCTGGTGGACGTGTGTGGGCAGAGGGCTGTCTGGGCTCCTCTGCTGAGGCTGCTGACCCCGTGACCCAGAGCCGGATCGGAAGACAGTACGGTACGGATCCGGGACAACGGAAGATGAGTGATCCCCATACAGCTATATTTCAACTGCGGGATCCGAGCGTGAAACATCGGCATTAACAGATTTAAAGTCCGGTCATTAGACAGACTTCTGTGAAAGACCGCTGTCACGGATAGGAGGAAGAGCCTACAGTAGCCCGCAGGCGTGCGGCCCAGAAGCGCGCAGCCCGGAGGCACAAGAAAGATGAAATCGATTTCACAATTTCCCTTTTTTAAAAATCGTCCTAATTAAAAAATCCGATTTCAATTTAAAATCGATTAATCGTGCAGCCCTACCTCAACCCAATCTATGTAGCGGGATATTTTTGCAGGAATAACACGTATTGTTTCTTTTTCAACACGAGAACAGAATTCACAAAATTTAGCTACCTGCAGCTGTTTTCTAGTAAGATTTACTAGGTTTCAAGAAGATATGAAAAACCATCAAGATAAACCCAGATAAACAAAAATCTATTTTATAAAAACCAAGTGGCCTCTGTGTGCGTGCATGAGTGTGTCTCCGGATTCACACAAAATCCAGAAAAAGCTGACCGCTGCAGTTTGACATACTTATGTATTTTTCGTCAAGGAACAGACTAGAGAAAACAGCAAGTTGATAGGACCAATATTTTGGGAGGTATAATTAATTTTGAAATACAATAGCCTTACAATCACATTGCAATATCCATAACAATCTGGCAGTGACTGCTGGACAAATGCGGTACAGCATGGACAAATACACAAAAGCATAAAAACTACCACATCTAGAACCCAGGGATCCCCACGGGTCAAAGCGCTAGTTTAATATAATTATAAAAAAGAAAAAATACATATAGACCTACACTACAAACAAAAAGTTAAGGATATTTTTGGGCTATTTTTTTCAGTTGGGATTCATGCACAGCGCTTTTTACTTTTTTGTGTGTGAACTGAATTGAAACACATTTTTGTAATGACCATACATAGTTTTATTTACAAATGGCAAAAATGACCAAAAAAATGAAATATCCTTAACTTTTGGTTTGTAGTGTACATCCACTGTGTAAAATTTAACCCTATTCTGCATTGATATTTAGCCTACACCAGTGTTTCTCAAACTGTAAGTGTTTTTCTTTTTTTTTCAGGTTAGAACATGTAGCAGGTGGAACTAATATTTTAGCGTTGGAGCACCCCGGACTCATTTTAGGGATGTACAACAAACAAATCTACTGTCATGGTGATCTGTCACTAGACTAGACAAAGAGTTTAGGTTTGGAGAACAGACAAGGATTGGACTGGAAAAGAAAAATGTGCTATGTTTCTGTTTTTGCACATAGTTTGTACTTTAATGTTCTGAGATGTCCAACGGAAACGGGCTCATTGCAGCCACTGATATTATTAAAATGTTCATCTTTGTTACCAAAAGTTGTAAAAAAGTAACTTTATTATTGTAGTTGTAAGATAATGGCACATTTACTATTTTTATTTGGAAAAAAATTGTCTCAGGGGGCAGTCTTGTTGAATTTATTTGTACTGTTCAAGCAAAAATCTAAGTTATTTTTAATTTGAACAAAACATTATACAAGGAAACACAATGAAACACGATATTGATGTTTCTTTCAATAACAGTTATAGCTAATTGCGCCACTATTACAATGTTGTTTGGGTTGAGGGGGGCCTGGAGATTTTTCATCCTCCAAAGGGGGGACTGACAGAAAAAGATTGAGAACCACTGATTTACACAGAAGCTGGCCTTTGTTTGTGTGATCTGAAAACCATGTTGTCATTTATAACAGTTTACAATGAATAAGAGATTCATGAACCACACACATAAGCAAATATTTTCTTCTAATTTCTGTGTCATTTTAGACTGATGTGCACTGATGGTCGTACAAAGCAATTAGCGGTCTTAATGATACTTTAATTATCAAACCAGATGACCAATATGCAAACAGGCATCAAACAAACTCTTGTAATGATATGAGGCAGTACTGTGTGTGTAGGATTACTTAATACAACAGAGTACAGAAATGGTGCATGGGTACATTTTACCTATTGGCAGTTTTAAGGGTGTAGTGTCCCCTGGTGGTTCTAGTCTTAAAATATTAAAAATAGGATCAATGGCCTTGTAGCTTACCGGCCAAATTAAAAGCTTTGGGAAATGTATCCAGATGCCATTTATTATCACCCAGTTCTGTGTATTTATTATATTACAGAAATAGCTCATGTTTTGGTCATATTCCAATCAGATCTGTAAAAAATTCAAATTCCAACTTGATATCATTGATAGTGATTTATTGTATCGATCCACTTCCTATCTCTTATAATGGGAAAATTTTTCAAAGTCGCACCAAATCCAGAATCAGATCCAGATCGAAATAATTTTAGTACCTGGTGTTGACATCATCATAAAGAAGCTGTATACCAAGTTTGATGTCAATCATAACTGTAGTTTCGGAGAAGATGATGATTGAAATTTTTTCCCCATAAGAGCCCATGTTAAATTTTCCGTAAGTTCCCAGATCCAGAAGAAGATCCTGATCAGCATGTGGACATTATGTTTTGTCATCTCCCCATTAGGGCTGGACTGTAGAAATTTACACTGGATATCATTTATATTTACTGAGTTATTGCATCCATCCACTTCCTATCTCTTATAATGGGGAAATTTTTCAAAGTCGCACCAAATCCAGAATCAGATCTGTTGTTGACATCATCATAAAGAAGCTGTATACCAAGTTTGATGTCAATCACAAATGTAGTTTCGGAGAAGAAGACAATTGAAATTTTTGTAACGGACGACAGATGACAACGACGCCAGTCACCGCATGACGACAATAGCTTACAGCCTGTCGGCCAGTAAGCTAATAAAAATGACCCAAAATTATCATCAAAGTGTGATGTTATGTTCAGGCTGTACTATATTACAGTGAGCTGTTAGCATGCTAACTAGTTAGCCCTGTCAGGACTGGTGTAGAGCAAGGAGAAGCTGCTGTTTGGGCTAGACTGGACTGAAAGGAGCAATGAGGTCTTCATACACGACAAACAAAAAGTTAAGGATATTTCTTTTTTTTTTTTTGGTCTTTTTTTTGGCCAGTTTTGCCATTTGTAAATAAAATGTCTGGTCATTAAATAAATGTGTTTCAATTCAATTCACACAAAAAAAAGTAAAAAGCGCTGTGCATGAATCCCAACTGAAAAAAATAGCCCAAAAATTAAAAATATCCTTAACTTTTTGTTTGTAGTGTATGTGCAAATATATTATTACTTTATATTATATTTGTAAGTAAAATGTGTTCTGGAGTCCTTGGTATAACATACTGTGAATTAGAAGAACAAAATGATCACATATATTAAATAAATGCACGCTTTTCTCCAGTAAAGTGTAAAGCAATAGAGGGGTAGTTAAATGTTCTTAATGTTTAATAAAACAGCTATCACAGTAAGTATTAATGGGCTTCAGCTAGTGCAGACATTAGTGGTTAACTATAGTAATAATTCTACACATGGAGATATTGCTAATATGGAAGTAATATATAAAGTATGATTTTCTAATCATATAAACTGGAGTGTTCCCAAAAGCCCTGAAAGTTTTAGGTTCTTTAAATGACTATTTTTATAAGTTTTCCTCAGTCTAAGTAACTCCTGTTAACTTGATAGCTCTGTTAGCTTCTGTTAGCTTATTAGTAAATGACTGTTCAGAGAAAAAAAACGACAAGTACAAATTAATGTCATATTTTGTATCTTCTAAAAATGAGGTGGCACCTTTACATTCATTGTAAATAAATCCCAGAACCACATACAAGTGAGTGACAGACAATAAGCACACATAGTTCAGAACAAGGTTTAGGGTAGGAGCTAATTCATTAGCTGCTAATGCTACTAGTGGACTAAGATGCTAAACATGATTAGCAGTTAGCCTGTTGAAGTAGTATCTCACTTTAACACAATAAATCTTGATGAAACTGTAAAAAAAAAAAACCCACATACCTTCATCAGGATCCAGTATGTCCATTATACCTTTCCAGATGGGGTTGATATATTCTTAGAAATTAAGCTGAACATGCTACATCAACAAAAACTGCAATTCAGTCACACTGATGAGGGGAGGTGGATGTCACTTCTGACTTAATGTTACACAATAACTTAACCCATAAAGACCCAAACAACCACTGGCAACCTAAACTATCTACTGATAACAGTTTAATGCCTGTTGATCCACTAATCCTGTGAATACATGGAAATAATTGGTGTAAAATGCAGTTTGTCGTCTTTTCACAGTCATCAGATATGACCCATTTGGATGTTCAGAGGCTCATCATCTTCTATAATGTTGATTCATCAGTAAAATCCATGGAGTTGGAGCAATGACAGTGATTGGAGACAGTTTATGTTCAGTTAATTATAGAATTTACTGAAAGAAAATCGCCTTTTCTTCAGTTTCTCTGTTTCTGATATAATAATCATTATATTTACTTTGAACTTCGGCTAAAATTTGCTTAGAGGTCTTATTTATGTCTTTGTGCATAAGAAATCAATCTAAGTGAATCCCCAAAGGAACTTTGTGTTGGTAAATGCAAGTTCTGCAAAGTTACAGGATTTCAGTTCTGTTGCAACATGTTGATGGTCATATGAACTATGTTTTCAGCTCAAAAATGTCCAATTTCATCACAATTAATGCTATATTTTCATGTCACAAATGATCAAGTTATATTTGAACTGAATTTACCTGAAAAACAAATATTCTATTCTTTTAGATTCCCCAGTTTTTCTTACAAGATTATATCCTACATATCACATGTTTAATTTTTACAGGTTGCAATATGGAGTATGGTGCTGATCCATCCTGCTTATGTTACGCCAATACATACATGAAGAATGTCACACATCACTTTTTAAATCAACAGTCTTCTAATAATAAGCATTTTTATAAAGAAATAACAATTCTATATTGTTATTTACTCTTTAGTTTGATGATAAACTATACAATAAATAATTCTGATCCTAGTTTTTGCACAGGGATCATTTGTGGAAACGGTGACATGGCTGCCGAGCATCAGTATGATGGGATCTGTAACAACCATGTCACATCCGTCCACTGCCACATTTTGTGTTTTTGTGTCAGCTGTTATTGTTTTAGATCCACAATACTAACATTTACGAATAAGAGGAGAATTAGTAATAGTAAGTCTATAAGTTTATTACTAACTAGAAGCACTCGGAGATTGCAGACCTCCGCCAAGGCTGATCAGTGGCCCCCCCTGTGGGCCCCCCCACGCCAAGGAGGTTATGTTTTTGCCAGGGTTTGTTTGTTTGTCTGTCTGTCCGTTAGTGTGCAACATAACTCAAAAAGTTATGGACAGATTTTGATGAAATTTTCAGGGTTTGTTGGAAATGGGCCCCCCCATGGGCCCCCCCACCCCCGATCACCACCAAAATTTAATCTTTTCTTCCTTATCCCATTTCCAACAAACCCTGAAAATTTCATCAAAATCTGTCCATAACTTTTTGAGTTATGTTGCACACTAACGAACAGACAAACAAACAAACAAACCCTGGCAAAAACATAACCTCCTTGGCGGAGGTAATAAAGTACTGGTACTGACCAGAGCATCATGGGTAATGTCACGTCCGTCCACCAGCAAAAGTTTTCACATACACGTGCTATTCAAAATCCAATATTTCTGAAAATATAGCTTCCACTGTCAAATAATATCAGCAGTCTGAGCACAAATGTATTAGCATTATTTCAACACAGTTCTTTGCATTTCTTAATTTTCTTTTTTTTTTATGACAAAAATGGCCACTCATTTGACCCCCTAAGTAAATTTTAGCTGACTTTTATAAACATCTACATGATCAGTGAATTGAATATAGGAAAATACATGATTTACACTGGGAAAACTCAAACTAAAGAGGATAATATTACAATAAATGGTGATAAATCACTTAAGAAAGGTAAAATATAGAGACAAAATAATTTGGGAACTGCCACAAAAGTACCACTGGGTCTTCATGGGTTAAACTGGAAAATGGAGGCAGCTGTGAACAGTAATATACGAGTTCTGTGAGCTAAAATGACTGTTACTGTCAGATTCAGAGCATCATTACATATAATATGATATATTATACACTACACTGAATGACTTCTCTGTATAGTGTTTAAATCTAGTTCCACAAAGAGTCTGACCTTCAGGAGTAGAAGGTCACAGTAGATGATTGTCTGAGAATCACTATAACTCATGGTTTTGTCCACAGATTTCTTTCCATTTTTAAGTTAGGTATCTGTGGATAATTTTTTTTCCAGTATGCAAAACAAAATCTTGAGGGAATTTGCATGAATTTGTATAATCAGGATCAACTGGTGCAGGCGCTCAGAGTTAGTATTGGGGTTAAATACAGGGCCTGAAGTGCCTCTGGATACGTCTCTTTCTCGGTGCTCTACAAACAATGTGATGCTGAGGATGGGAAGTTATTGTGGGGAATTTAGATGCTTTGGTAGTGATTTTCCAGTTTATTTGTTTTGACAAGAAAAACAATTGTGGGTCTTGGTTTGGGGATTGCTGGTACAGATGAATGACAGTATTAACCCTTAAAGATCTGGAAAGAATGAATTTTTCACATGTAGCTTTTTTTAAAGTAATTTATCAATATTTAGTATCTATTATTTATTCTGTTGTGCATTTTTCAGTGAAAAGCAAGTATTTTCCTACATTTAATTCATTGATCATGTAGATGTTGCAAACGTTAGCAAGAAAACCTGATGTTTTCAGCTAAATATATCATAAACTGAAGTGTCTACAACCACTGTTATTTATCAGACTACATGAGTTTTACTGGCGAATCAATGTCAGTGTTTTCAAGTTCACTACTTAGCCTCTGAACGTCCAAATGGGTCATATCTGATGATCATAAAAGCTGTGAAGCTGCATTTTACCTCAATTATTTACATGTATTGATAGGATTAGTGGTTGAGAAGTTATTAAACATTTAGATCAGTAGATGCTTTTGGTCTTCAAGGTTTGAGAATCCTTCAAATTATTCTGTCAACTGAGGAAATAAAGTTACAGAAGATCATTTCAACAGACTTAGGAAAGTTACTCAAGTCAAACACATTTCAGACATTTTAACTGAAAACTCATCTTGTTTTATTGTTTCTCCTGTTTTTTATTACCTTCTTTTCTTTTTCAGACAATCAGGTCTGCAAGATTAGATTCAGATTTAACCATATTCACTTAAAGGAGTGATATTTTCCTTTTTTTTAAATGGAATTATGCATTTTCAAACAAATTGCCTGTGGTCTAAATAAACTGCAAATGCTATGCTTTGCTCTGAATTCTTCATTAGTTCAACTCCACAGGTCCATCTTCAACCCTATTTCTGAGTAACGACACTAGAAAGGTCATTTTGAGCACTGGCCCTTTAAATGCAAATAAGCCACTTCAGGCTCCACCCCCTCCAGGTTGTTAACTGTGCTGCTCTGTCCTGTTCAACCAACAACTGAACATTTTAAGTAATGGGCTCGAAATTTGAACAAATTTTCAGTATGGACGACAACCACTGCTGCTGACAAACAATTATGTCGTACTCGGAGAAATGTTCATCGGAAGTCTTGACCTTATATGTGCAAATGTTGTGATGTAACTAGTTACAAAACGTAACAAATTAAGGAGTTGAAACAGGCTGTAGAAATCCACTGGATTTTTGCCGGAGTGAATATACAGATAGCTTTGCAGCACCTGGAGGGTTCAAATTCAAACTTTTGAAACTATTCGGGTCCAAATACACAAATAAATGAACCAAAGACTAATAAAAATGGATTTAGAAAAGTATGACACCTTTAAAACCTACCATTATTTGTGGATATCTGTGCATGACCAAAGGAGAAAACCTTGTGTTCAGCCTGATTTCACAAATATGATAGTCTACGAAAAACAAAAACCATTTCTAAACTGTTTTATTTCTTATTACCTGAAATGAGTCAGATGCTAGATATCATCACAATGCTTTCACACTCCATCTGTTTCGGCCGACTGATAATTTGAGCGCTAACCATTGGATAAACACTGGCATTTCCTGTTAAAAAAAAAAAAAAAAAAAATCAGCACAAGGTTGTTTCCTGCCATCAACCAGCCATCCATTCCCTCGATGAATCCTGAACACATTCCAAAAATAACCACTAAAATGAAACACCTGCTGTCTCCGGCCTCTCCCTGTCAGTCACAGGTAGTACTGTTATTACATGACAGTCACCTACATTCATTTTCCTGAAGAGCGGCGCCGTCGTTGATAATAAGCATCACCTTTAATGCACATTTCTATGCAGTTTGCAAGAGTTCCACGTGTCCCAAATGCTTGTGCACTTGTTCAAGTTTCCCCAACAGCCATCAAATCACCGCTAAGTGTGATGATACACATCTAGCCGCAGCCTGATTAACACCGAACGCCTGAGTGGGTCGGACAGCATCAGAAACTGTCATCAATCATTCAGGGCCACGTTCCCGTTTCTACCAGTTATGCAAATGGTGGACCAATCATAAAAACTAATGGTGCAGGGAATGGTAAACCAACTGGCCATAGAGAACAGTGGAATTTCCTTCCCAAGGTTTAGGTCTCATTTGGATGCTCGGCGTGATGACAAAACACAGCAGCGACAGAAGCACTCAGTAAAGCCCAGGCTCCGGAAATGAAACCGAGGTGATGGTTTTCAAAGTGTCATATTTCTTTAGGTCACGCAAAGTCCAGTGTTGCCTCTCATATAACTGACCAGCAAAGAGAAAATGGAAAATGTGCAGTACTAGCACCTTAAGCAGTACAATGCTGTGTGCTTGTAATATGAGAGGCATTATTTTCCAAAAAATTACACTTAAGGGCCCTGTGAGAGAACCTGTTACGATATTGTAAAGCAACATAGTCTGTCAGTCTGGACCGCTGTGCTTGTATTACGGGCCTGAATCATGATGCTACTTTCAGTATTGAACTTATTTTCACTGAGATGTGCATCATCAAGTTGATCAATAATGTGGAAGTGGCCTCACACATTTACAGTCTGTAAACTATACGCCACACTGGGGAGTATGAAGAGAAAGAGAAAAATATGTCATTAAATGTTACAAATCAAAATGGAGGCAATTATTAACCCAGAAAAACCCAAAACAGCCACCAGCGAACAAAAGCATCTACTGACCTAAAAGATTTATTAGATTAGATTAGATTAGATTAGATTAGATTTATATATTATATTATTTATTATAGGCCTATAACAGTACACAAAATTTTCGGTTCAGTACGTTTTCGGTTTTGAAAGCCACGGTTCGTTTTTTTTTTTGGTTCGGTACGGGAAGAAAGAAAACCCCTCAAAATGTCTTTAATACATTTATGAATTTTTGAAAAATTTTCCCCCAATTTTTGAACACAATAGAATATAGGAAAACAGGAATGTAATTCTGCTGCTACAAATCAAATAGAAAATAAAATGAATTATTATTATTACTAAATGTATTTTAAACATTAGTATTGCACTTTTCCCTGACAAGTAGTTTTGAACAAACAACAAAAATCAAATCACAGTTCTGTCAGTTCACATTCTGCATAAAAATACCAAAAAAAATTCCACATGAACAAAAAAAATCAACATTAACAAGAGGACAAGCTGGTATTCTCTTTAAACAAACTGAAGAGCAGCTTTGACAACAAAAAATTAACCAAATTCTTTATTTTAGGACAGATAACAAACTGTTTAGGACACTTTGTGTACATGCGCGCGCACATGCAGGGTGCAATTTGTTGGGGGGGATTTTTTTTTTTTTTGTGGTTGGAGCCAGGGAGGTGTGGGGGTCCATAACTAATGTAACTAATGCTGGTGTGAAACGAAAGTGAAACTTTATATTCTTTCAACGTCCAACTCCGGGTTCTATTCCTCTGTTATACAGCGTGTGTGTGTGTGTGAGAGAGAGAGAGAGAGAGAGAGAGAGAAAGAGAGACAGAGCTAGTGTAAGTGTTGTAGAACTACCGTAGTTCCTAGGGGCCAAACAACGGCCGTCTTATTAACGTCTGTTTCCCTGTTGTTGTCTTTCACTGGGACCTGAACTGATCCCAAATGGGATTGTAATGATGGCAGAGGGTCTTCAGTCTCTTCCTTCCAGGTTCACATCATATTTGTTGTTGTTGTTTTGGTTTTTTTTACCTTATATCAGCTGCTATTTGGTATTTCGGGTCAATGTGTGCGTCCTTCAATATGTCCGTGTGGAACTTGCATGGATTAAAAGTTCCGCATCAAACAACGTCTTTCGTTTCTTTTTCTTTTTCCTTTTCTCAACATAGTGTACCATTTCGGTACACCTGTGTACCGAACCAAACAGGTGTGTACCGAAACAGTTCGGTTCGGTATGTGTACTGTTACAGGCCTAATTTATTATAATTACTGTTGATCCACTAATCCTATCAATACATGTAAATAATTGGTGTAAAATGCAGTTTTTCATCTTCTCATGGCCGTCAGATATGACCCCTTTGGACGTTCAGAGGCTCCGTAGTAAACGTGGAAATGCCGTCATTTTGTATTTAAAAAAGAAAAAAAATTAGAAATCAATGTCAATCAATAGTTTTAGGTTTTTTGAATGACTATTTTTCATAAGTTTTCCTCAGTCTAAATAACTACTGTTAACTTGCTAGCTCAGTTAGCTTCTGTTAGCTTATTAGTAAATGACTGTTCAGAGAAAAAAAAAAGGTAGAAATTAATGTCATATTTTGTATCTTCTAAAAATTACATAGAACCTTTACTTTCATTGACAATAAATCTCAGAACCACAAATAAGTGAGTGACGGGAAATAGGCACACATAAACAAGGTTTTGGGTAGGGGCTAATTCATTAGCTGTTACAAACTGAAATCTGATGCTAATTCTACTAGCGAGCTAAGATATTAAACATGATTAGCAGTTAGCCTATTGAAGTTGTATCACACTTAAATACAATAAATCTTGATGAAACAGTAAAAAATACCCACATACCTTCATCAGGATTTCGTATGTCCATTACAGCTTTCCAAATGGGGTTGATTTATTCTTAGAAATGAAGCTAAACATGCTATATCAACCAAAACTGCAATTCAGTCAAACAGATGAAAGGAGTTGAATGTCACTTCTAAATCAGTTGTTGATCTGCTAATCCTATCAATACATGTAAATAATTGGTGTAAAATGCAGTTTTTCATCTTTTCATGGTTGTCAGATATGACCCATTTGGATGTTCAGAGGCTCCGTAGTGAACAGAAACACCGTTATTTTCTATTTAAAAAAAAAAAAAAAAAAATTTTAGAAATCAATGTCATATTTTGTATCTTCTAAAAATTACATATAACCTTTACTTTCACTGAAAATAAATCTCAGAACCATATATGTAAGTGCGTGACAGGAAATGGGCTCACAGTTTAGAACAAGGTTTGGCGTTCATTAGCTGTTACAAACTGAAATTCGATGCTAATGCTACTAGCAGACTAAGGTGATTAGCAGTTAGATTATTGAAGTAATATCACACTTAAACTCAATAAATCTTGATTAAACAGTAAGAAATACCCACATACCTTCATCAGGATCCAGTATGTCCATTATAGGTTTCCAGATGGGCTTGATATATTCTTAGAAATTAAGCTAAACTTGCTATATCAACAAAAACTGATATTCAGTCACACTGTTGAAAGGAGTTGAATTTCACTTCTGAATCAATTGTTAATGACTTAATGTCACGCAATAACTTAAACCATAAAGACCCAAACAACCACTGGCAACCTAAACCATCTACTGATGTAACTGTTCAGTACCTGTTGATCCATTAATCCTGTCAATACATGTAAATAATTGGTGTAAAATGTAGTTTTTGTCTTTTCATGGTTATCACATATGACCCATGTGGACGTTCAGAGGCTCCGTAGTGAACGTGGAAATGCCATCATCTTCTATAACATTTATTCACCAGTAAACCCATGGAGTTTGATAAATGACAGTGGATGGAGACATTGGGTTTATGTTGATTATATGATTCTGTTGGGTTTCTGTAAATTGGCTTAGAATCTGGTTTTGACCAACTCTATATATAAAGTGTCATGAGATAACTTTTTTGTTGTGATCTGGCACTATATAAATAAAATTTGATTGATTGGGTGATTTGGTTGTTTTTCCCCTGTAAGTCGCTTTGGAAAAAAGCGTCTGCATAATGCATAAACATAGAACATAAACATGTTCAGTTAATGCAGGCGGCTGCGTGAACCTCCCTGCAGTGGCAGCAACAGTGCAAGCCTCCATTTCCCACAATGCACATCGCGACAAAAAATTCCGAAGATGCCCAAGTTAGCTCCCAGCTCTGTTTGTAAACACATGGTTTGTTTATGGAGGATGGCACTAAGTAATTGTTCACTGTAATGCAAGGGATTCAAGTCAGTAATCACAGAAGGACTTAGAGATTCGTGATACTTAGGCTATGACTGAGGTTTTACAGATTTGATGAAAAATTGGTCATGAAAGTCTCCCGCACCTTAAAGTTTTCTCTGTTTTGATATAATAACCTTTGAATCTACTTTGAGTTGTCATGACCATCTACATGATTAGTGAATTAAATATAGGACAAATACATGGTTTATATTGAAAAATGGGGAAAAGGGGGATAATATTACAATAAATGGTGATAAATTATTCAAGAAATGTGAAATAGAGAGAAAAATTTATTTGGGAACTGCCACAAAAGTAGCACTGGGTCTTAACGTTATAGAGGTGTGACTGTCTATTCGGCACATTCTTTTCAGTGCTGTAAACTTTGCACATATTGGAAGAGCATCTTTCATTGTTTCTAAGAGGCTTCTGGGATATGTTGGCAGCCTGGTCTGCTCATCATTATCCTTGGAACAAGTAGCTCCTTGTTCTCTGCAAATAAACATGAAAAGAATTCACCAGTTTTGTTTGGAGTGGCGATTGCAAAAAGAAAAAAAAAAGTGAATCTTGCGACTGTGGAGGATGGACTTTGTACCAAACCTATGATTTGTGGAGAAATTGCAAACAAAGATTGAGGTTCTATTATGAATATAAAAATAGTTTTTTATAAGATTTGCTAGCCTGTCCTGAAATTTATTAGGAGAGTAAGGACTCATACAAACACGAAATAACTTTTTTCATTTTATTGTGTATGTGACAGTGTTGGTCTGTCAGGACCAGTAAGGCCTTCTCTGCCTCAAGAATCAGAATCGCTGACCTTCATATTCACTCTACATCACAGGTGTCAAACATTTGGCCTGGGGGGTCAAATCCGGCCTGCCAAAGGGTCCAGTCCGGCTCTTGGGATGAATTTGTGAAATGCAAAAATTACACTAAGATATTAACAATCCTTTTAGTTCAGGTTCCACATTCAGACTAATTCAATCTCAAGTGGGCAGGACTAGTAAAATTCTATCATAATAACATATAAATAATGACAACTCCAAATGTTTCTCTTTGTAAATGTTAATATTTTCATGAATTTACACTAAAACAAAGTATAATTTCGCAAAACATTTGAATAACCTGAACAAATATGAACAACCTGAAATGTTTTAAGCGAAGTAAGTACAATTTTAACAATATTCTGCTTGTTATTAAATGTTTTTTGTGTTTGTAGATCCACTGTGATCTATAAGTTACAATGTGCATGTGTAAATGATAAACTGAGGCAGAATATTGTTAAAATGACACTTATTTTTTCAGTTTGTTCATGTTATTCACATCTTTTGAAAGGATAGTTTGTAGATGTAAACATTTTCATAATATAAATTTACTTTTTTCGCTCTGAAACAGAGAAAAGTTTGGAGTTGACATTATTTATACATGATTATGTCGTTATTTTACTGGTTCGGCCCATTTCAGATCAAATTTGGCTGAATGTGGCCCCTGAACTAAAATGAGTTTGACACCCCTGCTCTACATTTTTATATCATTTCCGTGAAGATGTATTAAATTATTCCTAATAGTCTCTTCTCCCAATAGCTTTTCTCTTGGTTTCACTGCTTTCTCTGTATGTGTCTATTAAACCGCCTTTATAACAGGGGTGGCGATCGTTGAGAGATGGTTGAGGGATGAAAAAATGGTCAGATCTCTCAACAATCTTTCAATGAGCGCCCAGCAATCACCAAGATCTCTCAATGATCTCTCAATCATCTTCCAGTGATCTCCACGGTCACCACGGTCTCCTCAAAGTTTTGACCTGGGCCAAAACAATCTCTCAACGATCGCCAACGGAAGCGATCTCTCAATGAACGCTCAAGGCATGCTCAAGGAGCCCTCAACGATCTCATCAATCTCCCAATGGTCCCTCAGCAATCTTTAACTGAATGCCAAATTTTTCCACCCCGAAAGTAGAGATGCTTGAGAGATCAATGAGGGAATGGATACGACTATCTCGATGACACCCCCCCCCCACCTGATCTGACTAAACAGACAGTTTAAAGTAGGGGGCCAAAGGCACAACGAGCGCACAAGATCTCTCAAACATTTACACAGAAACAGCTTTTTCGAGGCTTAGGAGATTGTAGAGAGATGGGGCCAATTTTTGATCTCTGAATGGTCACCCAACAATCTTCGTGCTGTGTGAAGGGGCCCTTAGAGTGTTTGTCTTAAAATAATATTTCACCATCATGTGTTGCCGGGTTAAAAAAAATAAAATAAAATCTGCCTTCAGGCTCAGAATCAACGGTTCAGTCTCTGAGATGAAAATAAATAAGTTTTAGGTTTAGGTTAGTTTATTTCAGACACAGACCTAATACAAAACATATGGAATAAAAGTAAAAATAAGAATAATAACAAACAATACACAAATAAAAAATCAAACAATAGAAAAATAATAATAACTAGAAGCACTTGGAGAGCGCAGACCTCCGCCAAGGCTGATCAGTGGCCCCCCCCGTGGGCCCCCCCACCCCCGATCACCACCAAAATTTAATCATTTCTTCCTTATCCCATTTCCAACAAACCCTGAAAGTTTCATCCAAATCTGTCCATAACTTTTTGAGTTATGTTGCACACTAACGGACAGACAAACAAACAAACAAATAAACCCTGGCAAAAACATAACCTCCTTGGTGGAGGTAACAATACACAAAAAATCAAATAATAGAAAATGGAATGAGCCTGTTGATTTAACCAATCAGATTTCATGCTGGCCACACGGGGGCGATCTAGCAGGTGTACTAGATCTGCATTTTAACGTAATTTGATTGGTCGGTCAAAGAGCTCACCCAGTCAGATAAGATAAAATATATGGGTTTGATTTAGTAATCGTTTTCAACCCACGATGATCGACAGAGGAGAAGAAATGGATTTGGTCACAGACAGACTAAAATATAAGCAGTAATTTTGGTGAATATAATGTATTTTATGAACATCTGTATGTTTTTGTAATTTTTTTCTGTAAATATTGATGATGTTGATGTGATGTATGTGGTGCAGTTGTGGCTTTAGTTTACCCATAAAGACCCAAGCATCCATTGGTGACCAAAACTATCTAGTCATGTAAAAATGTTTCATACCTGTTGATCCACTAATTCTATCAATACATGTAAATAATTGATGTAAAATACAGTTTGTCATCTTTCATATTCATCGGATATGACCCATGGAGCTGTCGTACAAGCTGGTCCCGACCCAGATCAAGACGCAGGAGTGGGACAGTATCAGTGTAAACCCAGAGGACAGGGTTTGGACGGTGCTTAAAATCCATGAAAATGCTTGAATTTCAGTGTTGTGTTTTCAAGGTCTGAAATGTGCTTGAATTTTAGCTTAACCCATAAAGACCCAAACAGCCACCAACGACCAAAACCATCTGCAGATATAAACTGTTTAATACCTGTTGATCCACTAATCCTATCAATCCATGTAAAAAACTGGTGTAAAATACAGTTTGTCATCTTTTCATGGTCATCAGATATGACCCATTTGGACGTTCAGTGGCTCCGTAGTGAATGTAGAAACACCGTCATCTTCTACAACATTGATTCACCAGTAAAACCCATGGACTTTGATAAACGACAGTGAATGGAAACATGTTTTATGTTCAGTTAATGATATATTTTACAGATAAAGTCACTTTTTCTTCAGTTTTGTCTGTTTCTCATATAATAACCCTCAATTTTAATCCGAGCCTTAATGAACATTAAGTGAATTAAATATAGGGAAAAACATGAATTTACTGGAAAAAAAAAAAAAAAATACAGAAGATAATATTACAATAAATGGTGATAAATTACTAAAGAAAGGTTCAATACAGAGAAAAATTCATTTGGGAAGTGCCACAAAAGTAGCACTGGGTCTTTATGGGTTAAAGGAGACCTGCTGAGTTGTGTTCATTAGTTTATTGCTTTAGTAAAAACATTCATTTTCACTACATGAGATACCTGTCTATGATGCAAAGCCCTGTTATATTGTGTTTTATGTGTGGTATGAATGGCATAGCATTGACATTAAAAGGTGGATTAAGTTGAGTAGAAAAACACTGAAACCTAGGACTGAAACACTTGGACTGCCACTGATACAAACACTTGTACTTTCAAAGAAACCCTGCTGTGTAGGTATGACTGTACTTAACATTAACTCAGCTTGGGTTGTGGTTGTTGGATTTACCTCTGGGTACGTGTGAATATAGTCTTTTTATTCAAAAGCTTTGTATCTAAAGGTACAGATGAACTTTATTAGGCCCATTTCCACACTACTACAGGTATTTTTTTTAATGTTTGGGCCTCTTTTTTTATACATAAATGGCAGTTTAGGTCAGTTTTCTTCAAAAAAAAAAAAAAAAAAAACACCATCCAAAGTGAGGATTTTCATGTTATTATAAAGTGATTTGTGTCATAGCCCAGTGCATTCATGCCTTTTCTTACCTTGTGGAATGAACATGCACCTGACACATCTAATAGGCCACACAGGTGTATAAAACCATAATAAGGACTAGTAAACCATGTGAACCTCAGGTGATTCAGAAATGAACCTCCATATCTGTGTGTCATTCAGTGCATTCACACAGGAAAAGCAAAGTGTGGTTTTTACTCGAATTTACTGATATTATTCCCTGGTTCTGATGTCAAGGCTCACCACTTTTACAGCAACCAGCTGACAGATAGAAAAACGTTCTGTACAGTTTATGTCATCCATCTCATCCGTGTCATCATCTTCTGGGATGTCTCTTTTCTGAAGGGTGTAGGTTTGCTCTTATAGTGAATATTCATGCTATATGGTGACACGAGGCTCCTGAATATCAGCTCAAAATGCTCCCAAAACCTGATGCTTTGATATTTACCAACACAACCTCCATAGTCCTCCAGGAATCAGGTGAATAAATGCAGAGAATTTGATTCACATGGGACTTGTCACATATTAAGATCTCTGTGTTTGTTCAAATACTGCACATAATTTTTATTGAAATTTTTATTTAACAAAATTAGGAAAACGCTAGATTCATACAGAATTTGATGTATTATTAAAGGGGTCATATTGTGCTAAACCCATTTGTATTAGTCTTTGGTTCATTTATTTGTGTATTTGGACCCTAATAGTTCATAAAGTTTGAATTTGAACCCTCCAGGTGCTCCAAAGCTAACTTTATATTCATTTGGGCAAAAATCGAGTGGATTTCCACAACCCCTTTCGATTCTTTCTTAATTTCTTATGTTTTATAACTAGTTATATCACAACATCTTCACATAAAAGGTCAAGACTTCCGATGAACATTTCTCCAAGTACGACATAATTGTTTGTTAGCAGCAGCAGTTGTAGTAAAAATTGAAAATATGTCCAAACTTGGAGTCGATTACCTAAAATGTTCAGTTGCTGGTTGAACAGGACAGAGCAGCACAGCCAACAACCTGGAGGGGGTGGGGCCTGAAGTGGCTCATTTGCATTAAAAGGGCCAGCGCTCAAAACCACCTTTCTGGTGTCATTACTCAGAAATAGGGTTGAAGATGGACCTGTGGAGTTGAATTAATGGAGAATTCAGACCCAAGCAGAGCATTTACAGTTTATGTGGATCACAGGGAAATGTTTTAAAATGCATAATTCCATTTAAAAAAAACAACAAAATATCACTCCTTTAATATTTCAAACTTTCACCAGTAGGGGGAGTCTGCTACCAGAACTCCACTGCAATTACTCACTTTATCTTAAAAGTTGTAGATCTTTATTTCATGGTTGTTCTGTTAGTATTCAATGTCTAATTGTTGTGTGACTATGAGTCTTTAAAGTTGTTCTCTATAGTATTGATATTCCAAACTCTCACCACTAGGGGGAGTTAAGTACCAGAACGCACATAGGACCAAAATCATCACCGAATCAATACTATGTATCCACAGACTGTGTCATTCACTGAATAAAGTATAAAGTTAATTGTTTAGACACATCTGAATTATGATACCATCAAGTTTTCTTCTTCAAGCTAAAACTTATAGCTGCTTATTTTGACAGTTGATCAAAATAACACCATGTTTTATAATCTTCACGTGCTGCATCAGCTGATAGTTTACATAATAGCACTGTTAGCTTAGCTCTGTTAGCTTAGCTCTGTTTTTAGACTGAAAACAGCCGCAGTAAAACCACAAAACACCTGTTTTTTGTACGGTTTGTGTTGTCAATAACTGAACTAAAGATCTGTTTGGAATCGAACAAACAAGACCAGAACTGTCGCAGTTTAGTCTTAACCGTGGATCAACAAACAGCAACTTAGCAAAGATAAGAACATCCCATAAAAACTTTATACCTTCATAAGCTTCATAATCAACTCATCCGTGTAGAAGAAATGCTGCCATTTCAGCATTAAAGTCCATTCTTTTCATTTAGAGCTGTGTCCAGTGGTAAAACAACAACAGTGCTTTTAGCTTTTGTCACTTTCTTTGACTGTAAAAGTTGTTTCTTAATGGTTCTCATCTCATCTGTTTATTTTCTGATACTTTGGTCAAAGATCGTGTCTTTATTCTAAACACTAACAATAATTTGGGGCCTATTATAATATTTTCAAGTAGAAATAGCCTATTGCATATACACTACAAACAAAAAGTTTTTTTTCGGTCATTTTTTTTTACATTTTTGCCATTTGTAAATAAAACTATGTCTGGTCATTAAAAAAAATGTGTTTCAATTCAATTCACACACAGAATAGTAAACAGCGCTGTGCAAGAATCCCAACTGAAAAAAATAGCCCAAAAATTAAAAATATCCTAAACTTGTTGTTTGTAGTGTAGTGTTGAAATGTAAAGTAACTGTTGCTTTATCATAGTAAAACAACATATTTTGAGTTATTTAACATTTCTTGTGGATGTTTTGATTTAATATACAAATCACATTCAAGTGAATCAGAACCTGACTGTAAAAAGAAAAACTTCATCAACTCCTCATTTGACACCGGATCATGATTCTTTAAAATTCCTCCCTCTATAACAGAAAACTTTGTGGTCACAAGCAAAGCAAAAATTATCAGAAACGTTGCCTCCAGCCATGCAAATAGATTTGCTTGGCAGACGATAGACGGTGTAAATTCAACCTCGACAGCCAATCAAAACCAACAGTCTGACTTTGAGTGAATTCTGCCAAATGAACAGAGCCTGTCTAGACGTGGAGACAGCTCTTTGTAAAGTGTTCTACCCTGGGTGGTGATGCACTCAAATTTCTTTCAAAGGCTTTGCTGACCCACGCCTAGAAATCTGCCAAAAGAAGGCATTCTTTTATGGAGAAACGATGCAACGCTGCAGAATGAATGTTAAACAATTACGATTGTGACTACTTGTTTTTTATTCAGTCTTTTACTTTTTCCAGCTGAAGGTCATAATAATTTCCTCCAAGAGTTTCATGCCCACACACTCACACTTACATGGATTTTTGATGCAACACGTGAAGATGTGATGAAATGTCTCTCAATTAATTTGTCTCAGTTATCTTCGCTAAGTTCCTGTTTGTTGATTCACGGTTCAGCATGCACTGCAGCATCTGACCTTGTTTGGATGATTCCAAATGGATAAAGCACCAACTGTACAAAAAACAGAGCTAAGCTAACAAAGCTATAATGTAAACTATCAGCAAATTCCTGACGTGAAGATTATAAAACACAGTGTTATTTTGACCGATTGTGAAAATAATGATATGAGTTTAGTTTGAGGAAGAAAACTTGATGTTGACATAATACAGATGTGTTTAAAGCAATGAACTTCATACTTTCTTCAGTGACTGATACAGTATACAGTCCTGGAAAAAAATATTAGACCACCCTTGTTTTCTTCAATTTCTTGTTCATTTTAATGCCTGGTACAACTAAAGGTACATTTGATTGGACAAATATAATGATAACAACAAAAATAGCTCATAATAGTTTAATTTCAGAGCTGATATCTATCCATTTTCCATGTTTTCTTGATAATGACCAAAATCACTTCAGTTCTTACATCAATATATATAGCATTGTACTGACAAAAACAGTGCTTTTAGACATTCCATGTTTTCTTTTCTGTCTGTTTTAGTCACATGATACACACAGGAGTTAGTACTTGATTGCATAACCATTTTTTTTTATGACTTTTGATGGTCTAATATTTTTTTCTGTGACTGTACGTAGTGTCTTGGTAGTCATAAGTGTGTTCTGGTACCAGACTCCCCCTGTTCGTGAGATTTTGGAATTTCAGTAGTGTAGAGAACCCCAGTACAAACATTTCAAGTTAAGTCAAGTCAAGTTATACACTGCAGTTATTCTAAAATTTTACACCATTTGTCTTTTTTTCTCCTGATATATGTATCGGCTGCCTTGATTATGAGTCAGAACACAGTATTTGAAATCTCTCTGATGGGACATTTTGGAGACAATTTGACAGATAAGTGTTGCTAAATGACACAATTTTTACTTTTAAATTGATTTTTACTTTAGTTGGACCATAAGGGATTATCCAAAACAAGGAGCTACTTTATATTGAAATAAATGTTGGAATAGCAATCAGTTAAAGTTCGCTCTCTGATGAGATATTACTGTGTTTTGACCCTTATTAACAATCATTATCAGTATTGGCTCTGAAGAAACATACTGAGGGATTACTAGTAATGTGCAACCTACGAAATGTTAAAAGTGCGGGAGACTTTTGTGACCAATTTTTCATCAAATATGTAAAACCTCAATCATAGCCTAAGTATCACGAATCTGTAAATCTTTCTGTGATTATTCATCTGAATCTCTTGCATTACAGTCAACAGTTTCTTAGTGCAATCCTTCATAAACAAACCATATGTTTACAAACAGAGCTGGGAGGTGACTTGGGCATCTTTGGAATTTTGTCGCGACGTGCATTGTGGGAAAGGGAGGTTCGCGCAGCCGCCTGACAGCGGCAGCAAACCATATGATATTATATGGATGAAACAAACACGACACGGAAACGGCTGGAGGAATATGCATAGAGTGAAGGGAGCTCCTGCCGTTTCCGCGTCGTGTCTGTTCCAGCTGCCGCTGTCAGGTGGCTGCGCGAGCCTCTGCTTCCCACAATGCATGTCGCGACAAAATTCCGAAGATACCCGAGTTACCTCCCAGCTCTGTTTGTAAACACATGGTTTGTTTATGGAGGATGGCACTAAGAAATTGTTCACCGTAATGAAAGAGATTCAGGTGAGTAATCACAGAAAGACTTACAAATTCATGATACTGAGGATACTGCCGCGTTTCCACTGCGTGGTGCCGGCTCGACTCGACTCGGCTTGGCTTTTTTGCGTTTCCATTACGAAAAAGGACCTGGAATCTGGTACCCGGTACTAGTTTTTTGGTATCACCTCTGCCGAGGTTCCAAGCGATACTAAACCGTGACGTATAACACTGCAGACCGCTGATTGGTCAGACAGTTGTCTCTGTGACCCGCCGTTTTGCAAAAAAACAGATGCAGAAGTGGACAGTAAATATAGCGGTACATTAATCCACATGATAACAGCCGAAAACTACACCACGGTTGGTCAAGGAGATTGAGTCTTTGGTGGCCGATGTAAAAATTCAGACAACACAACACGCAAAGAGCGAGTTTATCAGCAACTCTCTGAACAGACGACACGGAAATAACGCGCCGCATTGCTATGACATCCATGTACTGCAAAGTCAGTAGTATCCTGTAATGGAAACAGTCGCCAGGAATACCGAGTCGAGCCGAGTTGAGCTGGTTCCACGTAGTGGAAACACCGCATTAGACTGAGGTTTTACAGATTTGATGAAAAATTGGTCACGAAAGTCTCTCGCACCTTTAAAGTAATCCTTACAGCTCTGCTACTATTGTTTTTAACCTTTTCAGGAAAGTATTTAAAAATAAAAAGCAGCCGCTGTTTTTTCTCATGTAGAAAGTCAAAGAAAGAAGAACTTTAGTGAGGCATAAATTAGTGCCACTAATATTGCAGGTTTTTTCTCTCAGCTTGTGCTTGTGACGACCATGATTCAGTCTCCATTCGTATCTGCTCTGATCTCAGTGGATTAAGTTGGAAGAGACACAGTATGAAATTACTCCAGAGGGTACAATTTTGCCTTTCTACTTTTTTCAGGAATGCAAAGCGCTGGTGTGTGTGCTGGTGTGTGGCTGACGTGGACCAGACTCCAGCGGGGTTATGGTGGTCTTGTTGGACTCACTGGAGGCTGAAGCCGCAGCTGCAGCTGCCGTCTCCCATCACATTTCCCCTGACAGGTGTGAACAAAAGACCCAGAGAAATGTCACTGCAGCATTTTTAAGCCACTCGGACACCGCTCGCATTCAGGAATGAAACTGCCTCGGCACATTATGCAAATCATATTGACAGCATATCTAATGCTTTTATTAGGCTAATTATGCCTGAGGTCAAATTTGTCCGTGGCAAAGGATTGGCACCCACTCAAAATAAGTGTCTAGAAGCATTTGGTTTGACTGAAAGGTTAGTTAATGCTTAATGTCTTAGGACAGCTTATCATGTAGCACTTTATGTCCGTGAAAAAAGAGGTGTTATTGATTTCTGTTTTTGACATGAGCTCCATGAGCAGGAAGGAGCTACATTCAACATTAGCAAAACTAAAGATACTAAGACTTCAGAGGAAATAGTGGCTTTTCCTTTGAACATCTGTGAAAAACTTTACCGATATTTACTGAATGTTGAAAAAACAGAAGGGCATAATATTTTTCTTTTTCCATTAAATCACAAATGCGATGATTTGTTTACTTGTTATGGCAAGGTGACACAAGCAGTCATTCCATAAATATGGTGACAAACATAAATATCATGATTTACAGATATATTCATTATGATTTCATTTTACCCTTCAATCCTGTACTAAATTAAAATATGTTTTGGTTTCCTGGTGTGTCCACACATACCATGCCATGTTTGTTTGAAAACTTGTCTTCTTTGCTTGTTGTAACGTTTTTTATTCACATTTACATTACATTTATACATTTGGCATATGCTTTTTTCCTTACAGGGGAAAAAACAAAATAAAAGAAAAATACAAGAATATCTTAAAAACATAAAACAGCTGTACAATTAAAACAGTGTCGTACAGAAGAATAAACAAGCAAAATGATGGACTAAAATACAAGAACAGATTAAAAAGACACAAAAACAGCTGTACAATTAAAAACAGTGACATAAAAATACCAACTTAATCAATATAATAATACATTTAAAATGGAATTTTTGAAAGTGCTAGGACAGGAGGTGCTCTCTATTCACGTGACTCTAGTTGTGGAAAAAGGTCTTTCCATTACAGTTTTTCATGATATACCAATTTTACCATGCCCGAAAAACCACCTCTTGCCAACGCAAAAACGTTTTCAGCAAAAAACAAGAGTTTGGGCGAAATTGTCGTTTTTTCTATTAGGCAAATTTTGTGCACAAGTTATATTAGCACCATTTGAGGGTCAATGGAAAAGTGACTACTTTGGCTTATTTCACTGTTGATGAAAAAAATAAAGAGTGAATTGCGACCATGTGTCATTGTGACCCTATCAGCTCTCTAATTTTGTAAAATGTTCTCCCAATGTTGGTTAAGTTCAAAACAGTGGATTTCTGAGCTGTAAAGAGAGATTAGTTTGGTTGATTTGGTCATTTGTACCTATGATTTTGATGATATAAGAAGAAAACAGCTATATACATGCATGTGTGTTTGGTCCATGATTCAGCTTCATGACAAACTGTAAAACAACTCAAACTGTCATTGGTCTCACAAAATTATCATTTCGTTCATGTCATCGTTTTTAGGTGGGGTTGTAACATGCATGTGAACGGATAAGATGTTAAAGGTCATCACAGAGGTCATCTGATTGTTATGGAACCAACAGATGGAGTCACCTGTCTGACATGACTCCATTCAAACATATTCAGCCACTGATCTGCTTTTGAAAACCCCAAGGTCGTGACGTAGTTACAGCCAGAGACTAGAATCTTGCTTATTCAGTCAAAAAATGATTGGCAAACCAGCTAGAGATCAAGATGAAGACGCAGGAAAATGTGATGTAATAAATTCCTTAAAGGTGCAGAATGTCACATTTGTATATTTGTGTGCTTTCTTAAAGTTTCAGGTGGAGTCAGTTTTGTTCAGGTTATTTCCACTTCCATTTGGTCACATTCTGCTGCTTCATATAGAAGTTTTGGTTCTCAACCAGCATCAGTTTTCACTGTGTGGGCTACCTGATATGTCAATGCAAACGCCAAGATGTCAGAAACAGATGACATCAGCCAGGTGATACTGTTAAGAAGCAAAACAAAACCTGAGACAGAGGTGGTTGTGGTGGTTTACGTGGAATACCAAACTTTGTCGACGTATATACAAGAGACTTATACTCACACTGTCTTTATGTTTACGTATTTTCTATCTTTCTCATTTTAGCTGTTGTTTTTTCTTTTTTTTTTCAAAACCTAACACTAATCAAGTTGTAATCATGTCTAAACCCAACCAAACCACAACCATGTCTTTCTAGACTATCCCATCCCCCAAAATTACACTTACTGTTGAAAAATTATACTCTCTGGGTACCTGAAATGTGACCTCAGGCCAAATGTGAAAAAGTGATGAGTTGGGAGTGAGAATATGTACTGTTTTATTTATTTATCTGTTTAACCTTTATTTAAACAGCTAAGTTAGGTGAGAACTGATTCTCATTCACAATAATGACCTGGTCAAGAGGCAGCGTACAAACTAAATAAGTAGCAGCACAGGTTGCATGTAAAGTTTACAACAGAACAGATTAATATATACAACAACAAACAAGCAAGCAAACAAAGAGGATGGACCACAGAACCAATCCAATGACATATAATAAATAGAAAGCTAAAAACCGGTGCAGAAGTGTATCTCACTGATCTTTTTTTGTTTTGTTTTCTGGGAATTGGTTGGTTGTTGACATAAACTGACTCCATTTGTAAGCTAACATTAGCTAGTTTTGCACAATGTTGTTACTGTAGAAGAGCAGAGGGGAGGCACCTAATACAAAAGTAAATGTCAGTTTACAGGCGACCAAAACAGTCCAGTAAGGTGCTCATTTTTAACCCGTTAAACCTGGGCCATTTGTTTTCCAGCAGGATCATTTCAACGTTACGCAAAACAATGGATTAGCGATAGCAGAGAGCTTCATTCATATAAAGCAAAGTTAGGATCAGAAAACAGCAAAGGTAGGATTTAATTCACAGTCATTGTTTCAGAATGTGGCCTTTATTTTTGCTCTTCTTTGTCTCCCTCAGGGAGCTGCTTAGTGTTAGCTTAGCGCTGCAAAGTTTGTCTCATTATTTTGTTTTATGAGATTATTCACAGCCATATGCTAATGTCAGAGTGGTATTTTGTTTGGGATTTTTGTCCATTTAAGTACTTGTGTTTTGAGTGTGTTGGTTTTGTTGAGCTTTAACAGATGTTCAAACTCCCAAATTGGTGAGTTGTATTGCTGTGTGCTATTAGCCTGTTGGTATTTTCCCTTGTATTTCACGGTGAATTGCTCTGATTGCCGCTACTGTATGTTGCCAATGTGTCTATATGTCTGTAAAATGCATGTACTTGAGGTATTTAACTGCGCCGCGCTCGCTGGGTTAGCGGTCACCAGTTACCGGATGCTAATTAGCGGTCACTAGTTCGTGGCTTAGTGTTAGCGGACGCTAGGTTAGCGCTTAGCATTAGTGGATGCTAGTTAGCATTTGGCATTAGCAGACGCTAGTTAGCGCTTGGAGTTAGCATTTAGCGTTCGCCGTTGCTTCATAGCTGCTAGCATTAGCATGCTAAACTGGAAGTGCTGTCCACTAAACCGGAAGTACTATCCGTAATCTATAAAACCTGTTTAATGTTTACTGTGGACAAAAGTGACCATGCATTAGGAATATTAATTAAGTCTTGTGTATTTAAAGTGAAATTAAGCACTTTTGATTCCTTTGGATAAGGAATTTGATGTCAAAACTGGATACAGCTGAAGATTTGTGATTTATTTGAATGTGTTGGGTTTGATTAACTTATGAAAGATATGAGTGTAATTTAAGTCGGCCTTTGTGTTGTCCAGGCCAGGTTTTTTCCCAAGATTGGAAACCCCGATGTGGAGCTAGGAACAAAAAGAAGAACTTGGATCTGTTAAAATGAATTGATCTGATCTGCCAGCATAGTAGGCTGGAGCCTCTGCTCACTCCTTCTCCCCCCCCACCCACACACACACACACACACACACACACACACACACACACACACACCCACACACACACACACTGCCCAGCCCAATTCCCTTATTTAATTTTGGACTCTTGAATTTTTGGACTCTTGACGACAACAGACTACTTTTTTCTGGAATTTTGGACTTCTGACATTGTTTTTTTTTTTTTCTTTATTGAATCAGTACTGATTGTAAACCTGTGTGAAAGTTATTTTGTATGGAAGAGCAGAAAAAAGATCCATCAGATTGAAACTCTTTAAGGTGCACCCAAATTAAGAATTATAAACAGTTGTTTTTTTCTGAACAAGAGAACATAATAATATAACTGGTTGATCAAACCTTTGTTTGTATATATTGTAAATATTTTTTTGTCAATACATGGTACCACTTTTACTTGCAACTCATGTCTCCTGGTTTCATTGCATTCTGTGCATCCATTTAATGATTCCCTCGCGCTAGCCGATCCTGGAAAGCTCCTGAATTTTCTTAACATCCATTGCTAAACTAACCTATAGCAAAGCCACCTGGTAATGCTAATCATTAAATCCTAATTATATAGCGCTTGCTACAGTAGCATTAGCGTAGCAACACAGATAGAACACATTACAATCCATTCACCTTGGAACAAAAAAAAAAAGCAATAAATTCATGCAAGTATCTCCCCATATGTGACAAATTGAAGCTTTGAAATCGACCTTCCCTTAGAATGCAGATCACATTTACAGCAGGGACTCCATCATATAGAAATCTTTGATCAGAGGTAAAACATTAATCAAAGAGCAAAGAGGAAGCATAAAGGTAGGGTTTGTCCTCAGTGGTGATACTCTGTTTCCACCGCTGAAACAAGGCACATGCATATTTAATAGGTTTGAGCTGCAGCAAAGTATTTAGCAGCAGGCTGTATTAAAAATATATAAAGCAGTGGGAAAGGTTGTGTATTTTTAAAATGAGTCAGCTTCCTTCAGGTCAAAGGTTAAATTAATATAAGGTTGTGCAACCCTCCGAAACTTGGCCTGCCGTCTTCAATCCGTCTTTTGTAAGCGCTGCTTTTGTTTGATTTCTGTCTTCAAGGTGACAGCGCACTGATGCGACAGTCGCTGACAAATCTTTTCTCAGAGAACAGTTGAAAACAGTTTGTGCTAGATTCTGTCAGCTGCAACTCTGGGGGTGTTATGGGGGGTTGGATGTGTGACATTCAGTGAAGTTTAGAGAGAAAAAAAAACAAAATATAAATGAAGGTAAGGTGTTAAACAGGTTGAGTTTGTCAGATTACATGCTTTCAGAATTCAATTGCTATGATAACTGTGTGCTTTTCTTTTAACCTTTGTAGGTTCACTCATAGAATTACACTCAAATTTTCAACCTTAGGTGTTTTGGGAGGACGTTGTAGAAAATCAAGGTTAAGGAAGTTACCATATTTGGTTCCTTACCCATAAGCTGCAAAAAAAAAAAAAAAATCCAAAAGTGTATATAAAAAGCTAGCCCATTGACACGTGGGGATCCCTGGGTTCTAGATGTGGTAGTTGTTAGGCTGATGTGTATTTGTGCATGCTGTACCGGCATTTGTCCACCAGTCACCGCCAAAGCATTCTGGCCATAGCAATGTGATTGTAAGGCTATTGTATTCAAAATTATGCTATCTCTCAAAATATTAGTCCTATCAACTTGCCGTTTTCACTAGTCTGTTCCTTGACCAAAAATACAATAAGTATGCCAAATGGCAGCAGTCAGCTCTTTATGGATTTTGTGTGAATCCCGGACACACACAGAGGCCACTTGGCTTTTATTGTATACATACAAGAAAAACACATGTAAGGTGAAAGAAATGTGTATTTTCGAACATTAGAACATCACTTTTAGAACATTACAACAACATTAGTGCTGATACAGACATCTGTCAACATACATATTACACTGGAAAAAATCTAAATTTTACCAAGTGTATTTTTCTCATTTCAAGAGTAACTTTTCAGTGAGATATAAGAACTTATTTTTAGACAATAGATCCATTGGCAGATTTTTTTTTTGCTTATTCAAGAAAAAAATCTGCCAATGGAACAAGTGAAAATTATCTTGGTAAGATTTCTTGAGAAAAGATTTTCAAGATCTATTGTCTGAAGTAAGTTCTTTTATATGGAAGTAAACCTGTCTCATCAGATTTTGAATTATAAAAGCCACTGAATTTCTAGCACTGAATTTTTTTGCTCTGAAATTAAGATCTTTTTTTTTTTTTTTTTGGCACTGAAATTAAGTATCAGATTTTTTTTTTTTTTTTTTTGCACTGAAATTAAGTATCAGAATTTTTGCATCTGAATTATTTTATTCTAAATGTATGAACATACTTGAATTCAGAGACAAAAAATCAGATACTTAATTTCAGTGCAAAAAAACAATCAGATACTTATTTTTAGAGCAAAAAAAATCAGTGCTAGAAATTCAATGGCTTTTATAATTCAAAATCGGATGAGACAGATTTACTTCTATATATAAGAACTTATTTTTAGACAATAGATCTTGAAAATCTTATTTCAAGAAATCTTACCAAGATAATTTCACTTGTTCCATTGGCAGATTTTTTGCTTGAATTAAGCACAAAAAAAAAAAAATCTACTAATGGATCTATTGTCTAAAAATAAGTTCTATATCTCACTGAAAAGTTACTCTTTAGGTAATGATATCTTTTTTTTTTTAAGCGTGATTAGATATTTTGACTAGAAATGAAAAAATACACTTGGTCAGATTTAGATTTTTTTCCAGTGTATCCCTTTTGAACATCATTCCTTACATTACTACCATTACTTCATGGTACCTAACAAAGCAGGTCCACTCACTGTTCATGCAGAGGTGGACCTTACAGACCCTGTAGACCACATTGGACCTGAGACTGGTGACTCACTGTCCTCATTGTAACTGTTGCTGTCACTGTTTTGTAATGCAAGCGGAAATTACCAAAAATGATCACTTGCCTGATCAAAGGTTAACAGGTCATAGAAGCAAAAATGCAAAAGATCCTAACTGCTACAAGCTGTATTTGTGTTCCCACAGAAATCCATCTTGAGTTTGTTGAAATAATGGCATACTTTTGCATAAATATCACAACGTTAAGTCTCCAGAAAATGTGTAACTATTAGAACTTGTGATGATGGTACATACCCCAATGCTTGATATTGTTTCATATTTACTCAGACTATAGAAATCCATGTGATTCAGCCAAGAACGACGGCACTCTTTTAAGACACGAGACGAGAACAGACTGTTTCCTCGGTCCGTCTTTGAATCTGCTGTGTGTGTTTTCTGTTTGAAATACAAAGCCTGAAGTCAGTCTGACAGGATTATTTTGGTTACAGAACCTTTGGGCCCATTACGAATACTATTATGTAGATCAGCCTTGGGGAATTTATTTCCACGTTGTGCATTTGGATTGTGACACGCCTGGCCTCTCATTTCATTTACCCATACAAATAAGCCTGCCAGTCGAAAAAAGCTTTAAAGTCGTTGAGAAATTTTTAGCACATTTCACTGAAAGACCTGTCGTCTTTCATACTTTTCCCGACCAAATTTTCTTCAAATGTAGAACTGATAAAAAACTGCTGACCCCCGCTAACAGCCCTCCCCCACAGACAGACACGGTGACACAGCACTGCGCCACAAAGAGGCAAAGCTCGGCAACACAAAGACGGTTACTGTCACGGGGGGGGGGGAATGTTACTCGCTTCCTATTTAAAAGATCGTTTGTGTAAAATGTGACATACTGTACATCATTTCGACTTGAAACAGACGCGCACACACACACACACACACACACATACACAAAACCCCCTTTAAGTGGATGACTGAGATTTCTATTATCCTTCCCTGGCTTATGTCGGGTTTTTACACACTGTTGTTCTACATGTGCAAATTCATTGTTTACTGGCGAGAAATCTCAGACTGGTACATGTGCATGCGCTGGAGCAAAATTAGATTACAACTGTACTGCACACTCTTCAGCTTTCACCGCCACTGTCACTGTGCCTAATATTGCACTTGCAGCCATTAAAAATCACTATATTTATCTTCCCCGAGCACTAAGTGATGTCCTAGAGTAGAAAAATAGCTTTTATTGGGACATGCAGATGCTGTCAAAAACAGTCAAATCTGCATAAAATAACACACACAGAAGCTAGTGGTAAATGTACTGGGATCAGTGCCAGGGTATAGTGAGGTTTTTTTTTTTTTCTAAAGGGAGACTGATAAATCGACTGGGTGATATGGACCAGACATATCTCTGTATTTTTAGGCTGAATGCTGATACACAATATGTCAAGTCAAGTAGAACTTTATTTATCGCTAGAGGGGCGATTGGTTGTGCAGCAGCAGTAAAATTAAAAGCTACGTTTATCCATGCAGTAACATCTCAGGCTGCAAGATGAAGTCAACATTAAGTGGAAGTACGTGCAGTTCCCTAAAGTGGCCACTAGAGGCTGCTCCCATAGACCGACATGTTAAAATGTAGATCTTTGCAGCTGAAATAATGCAAGGTGTCTGCACAAAAGGGCTGTCTACTGCATGTGAATGGGTCATGTTGTCTATTGCAATTTGCTAATGATGCATTTATTGTTACCCCACTCCCTGAAGGGGAGGCTAGGGGGTTAAGAGGGTATGTACGTGACATCACCGCTAGCGGAAGTCACCGCGGTTACGTCCACTGAGTGGCAGAAAGATGGAGATGAGTAGCGGCTTTGGCTGAATACTGCGAAAACTTTAGAACAATCTACAAAATGGGGAAGAGCTGTTGTGCCATAGGTAGGTAGGTAGGTTTAAAAAGCACTCGGAGCTATCGTTTTAGCAGCGACCTAAAGCCAAAGACAGAAGAAGCAGATGGATCACTGCAATTTGTAGAAATAACTGGAATCCAGGCAACGAAACCTGGATTTGTGGTTGTCAGGTAAGGTTAATTTATGCTGTGTTCTTGCATAAAATCATACCTTAAATTACATATGGTTTTGGCTAACATTACTTCTTAGTAAAGCTCTTAATGTTAGCATCTGTCATTTAGTTCTATATTTCAGAACTGAAACGTTTTTGTCTTCAGTTGTGTGATTCTGAACCTTGTGTTCTACATGATTTTGTAAACTAGCTTAAACTGAGGCTAACCTAGTTTTCCAAATAAGGGGGTACTCTAGCACAAAGCTGTTGTAGCTGTGTTGGATCAAGTATTTGATGTTAACTCTACTTAAATCTCCACAGTACCAGTAGATCATCCACTCACTTGGGTCAGTACTAAGGGTTCAACTCCAGTAAATCAGTAGTGAACTGTGAGCACTACTGCTGGGCCTTTACCTTGGAAATCACCGCCAAGAAAATATGTCTGCACTGACACAAAACCTCCAAAACAATAGTATGTTGAACTGAAAGCACTCACCAGCTGTAATCCTCTAATTAATGATGACAAGGATGTCAACAACTCTTTTTCTTTTGTATGCTTTCAGCCTTTGCATTGGGGATTTTCCCGGTGTTGAAATCAGGTTCATATAAATGTCAGGATATGTGATTTCTGTCCACATATCAATGTGGTAGACCACTTGTTGGTAGCTTGTATGGATCCATGTCCAGTCCAACTCTCTTTAATTTCATGTTATATTCCACATTTTTCCCGGTCTCGTTGTAGTTACTGCTATGCTCCGCCATGTTGAGCCGGTTTGTTTTTGCCACTCAGTCTGACTTAGAGGGGTGTGGCCCAGGGGCAAGTGACATATGTGCATTCCCTCTATTGTTTTTGGTTCAGTTTGTTTGTTTGTTTGTTTTTGTTAACAGTCTAGCAGCAAACCTATTGGTTGAATTCATACCAAATTTGGTTTATAGATTGCCAGTGACCAAAAATAGATCTCATTACATTTTGGGAAACATAGGTCAAGTTTACAATTTCATGAATTTTTTAAATCTTTTTTTTTTCCCCATTTACTTATAATGGGTGAAAATTCAAATGTCTGTAGCAGCAAAACTATTGGTTGAATTCACAGCTAATGGGGTTTATAGATTGCCAGTGACCCAGAATAGATCTGATTACATTTTGGGTAAAGTAGGTCAAAGTTAAATTTTTTATGGATTTTTAAAATCTTTTTCCCCCATTTACTTATAATGGGCAGTTGATATGCTGACATCAGCATGATGACATCAGCTGGATCGATGCCAAAATAAGCTGCAATATGTGCAAGGGGCGGGGTTTGTTGTGCCTGGCACCACTTTTTATTTGTTGTTATGGTTTTATTGGGTGCTTTAATTTTGATTTCATTGTATGAGTGATCGGAAAGAGCTAACGTACACCTGTATTTTCTTCTGAATTAATAACATACTGTCTTATGTGTCTTATAAAAATGTTTACAGCCTGATTTCCAGTTGTACCATAAATGTCCTCTTTGACTCATTAATGCTACATTCTGTAGCATTAATTCTTCGTAATTTCTTAATTTGAGCCAGTAAATTCTGTTACTTGCTTTGGAAAGGTCAGGTGCAGATAAAAACAATACATTTGGAAGTTTCTTGCATGGCATCCACATTTGTGGACATTTAGTTTAAGGTCACTTTCTAAAGGGTTAGAAAGGCACTATTTTCCAAACCACATGGGGGCAGTCTCTATAGAACCTAAGCAATACAATGACAGGAAGTATCATCTTATTTTTAGAATTTTGACTTCTCTGTGATCACAAAAGTTAACCTCCTAAGACCCAGCTGTGGGTTTTCTGTCTATCTTTGTGGACAAGAGTTTCATAGCGTTATAAAAAAAAAAAAAAAAAAAAAAAAAAACCCTGTCCACCACAAAGGGCATTCCATTAATATTGTAAAAAAAAAAAAAAATGCAGCTGAAAAAATTGTTGCATCATGATATTTCCGATACAGGCAATTATTTAATTTCATTTTAAAAAAGCCAAAATGTGTACTTTCCTGGGTCTAAGGAGGTTAAATAGCCATATAACCATATTTTAAAAAGCTTTAACCTAATTTTGAGAAGTAAATTCAATCTAAAAAAAAAAAAATCTAGATTATTTTTTTCATGATTCATACATGAAAGGGTTAACATACTGTGCTGTGCAGAAGTCTTCATCCACCTTAATCTTGTTTTATTTATTAGGTTGAAATGATGAATTTCTCAGTCTCTTTTCTTTTCAAACAACAAAATATAGAAAATATCTGTACAACCTTAAAAAACTAAAATAAATGTGCTTTAAAGGTTTAAAGTCACCATTTACTGTGACCCCTGACAAATAGTGAGAAACATCTGACATGTGTTGAATGAAACCTGGTATAAAACATCAGAAAATGAATGCCATAAATCTCATATTGTCTGAACAAATGTGTTAAAGACACATTAAGTGCAAAGGGAGGTCACACTAAATACAACCACTTTGGTTTATAGAAGCTGTTTTTTCCCTGATACTTTCGTTTTTCCTGCTGTTCATACTAGACATATGTCAGATTGGATCTAAATACAGACAAATGCGTATGTGTGGACATTAGAACTTTATTAAACTATCAAACCTAATGTTGGACTAGGACTTTAGTACTTTCTTCCTTTCTTTCTTTAGGATCCCCATTAGCTGGAGCATTGCTATAGCTATTCTTCCTGGGGTCCTTACAATATTATTTCCAACTAGTCAATGCAAATAATATCCAATATAATCATACAAAACAATTTTTCACAGACAAAATAGCATGGAAGAAAATAAATAACAGACAAAATACAGACATGACAGCTTGCTTAGGTCAACACCTGTATAGTATATACAGTACATGTATTCAATTAGCCCAAGTATCAGTCCTTTATGGTCAGTAGATGCTTCTACACTAACTTCTTGAATTTCGTTTTACAGTTTTTTTGTGTGATGTGTTCCGGCAGTTTGTTCCATTCTTGCGTAGCTCTGTATATTACTGTTCGTTTTCATTGCGTTTGTTCTTGATTTGGGTAGTTTAAAATTACCTCTAAACATTTTTGTACAAGATGGATGGGTTTTTTTGTAATAATAATAATAATAATAATAATAATAATGATGATGATGATGATGAGGATGATAATAATAATAATAATCTAATAATAATAATAAATAATAATTAATAATATCATCTTATATATCTAAAACTAATAATAATAATAATATCTTATATGATATCTAACATAATATAATAATAATAATAATAATAATAATAATAATAATAATACTAATAATAATAGTACAGTTATATAGAAACAGTTTATGTCTCTAATAGCTAATGCCATGTTTTGTAACAACTGTACAGGGGGATTTTTTTTTTTCATAACCCCCCAGTTTAAGCAACATTAAGGCTTAAATTATGCAATTAATTCAAAGTAAATACACTTTATCACTTTGTTACTACACCTTGTTATTTACAAATTAGATTTTATATTTAGAGATCACCTTATAATTTTCAACTGTGTATTCAATGTTCTGTTTAGTTTTTTTTACTTTATCTTATATAATTGCACTCTTATTGTTCTGAGCACCCTCATTTCATTGTAAACAAGTCTATTCTATTCTATTCTATTCTCGAATTACGGATGTGGCTTCTGTGCTATTTTGATGTGACTCATACATTCGAAAAAAATATAGATAATTCACAAAAGTCACATACATGAGCCCAGAAGGTTGCAGTGTGATAAACACGGCGAACAAACAGCTCATTGAAATGCATCTGTAGTCTCAGGGGATAAATGTCAACTTGACACATCTCACTGTGTTCTTACGAGTACAAGTGGAAAAAAAGTATTAAAAAAGATGAAAATCACAGCAAGTCTGGTCATGTTGAAGCCGTAGAGTCACCTTCAGTGGCTTCCAGGAAACCGTACAGCAGTGGTTTCCTAACCTTTTTTGGCTCGTGACCACATTTTAACATCACAAATTTCTGGTGACCACAGACATTTTTTTTGCTAAATTAATTTGTTTTTTGATCATGTAAATAGTTTGCTACACTATGTTGCAAACAAATGTTAATTTTAGATGACATTTAGTCTATATAATGTAAAAGTGAGAATTTGATTTTCCTTGGTCAGGATATGTACAGTCAGTCCAGCTTGGATTTACGAGGCTGACAATTAATACTGAACAAACAAGAACTCAAACTATGATTATGAAAGAGCTGCAGCATCTGAAACTGACCACAATGAACATTTGACAGATAAACAGAACCACAGTGCTTCAGTTTCAGCTCCACAGTTTGTCATGTCTTTAATGGATGGGATTGTCTCTCTCAATTTACCATGTATTTCTTATAGTAGCTAATTTTATTATTATTTTTAAAATTTTTATCAGTTAGTAGAAATTTCAAGTGACCCCATTTGAATTCCAGGCGAACCCACGTGGGATCCCGACCCCAAGGTTGAAAAACACTGCCGCACAGAGACAAAGTTGAGCTAAATTGACTTTGGGTGTGTGTTTCTGTAATAACGCCGAAATTTTTCATCATGGTGGTGGTTGTTTCCTTGTGTGTTTTTGTTTACTTTCTTCCTCTTCTTTTGCTTTAATGGCAGTGAACGCCAACTGAAAGGTGCATTTACCGCCACCTACTGGACTGGAGTGTGGATAGGAGATAAACAGAAAAAATTAATAAATAAATAGAAATAGTAAAAATAATAATAATAGTAATAATAATAATAATAATAATAATAATAATAATAATAATAAAAGAAAAAATAGGAAAAATTACATAAATAAAAATACATAAATACCTAGCAGCTATAAAGTACTATGTACACTATAGTATACCGAAGCTATCGACTATAATCTATTCATCAATCCTGTTTCATGTACAAAAGAAGCAATGATTTTCCACAGCTTAAATGAAGGACTTGTTTGCTTTCACTCCCATTCTCTGTTTATATTCCCCTCTCCTCAGTAGTTTGCCATTCTTGTAGCCACGCCTCTTTTCACCTGCAGCGTCCCTCCTCCTTCCTTGTCTCCACCCACACTCACCTGCTCCCATTCCATAATCATATCATGTATATATAGTTTCTCAATCTCAGTAGTCGCTTTTCCATTGACTCTCAAAATTCGCAAATATAACTTGCGCATAAAATTTACAAATGGAAAAAATGACAATTTTGCCTAAACTCTCATTTTTAAAAGTTTTTGCGCTGGCAAGAGGTGGTTTTTTTGGGGTGTAGCGCAAATGGTATATCATGCAAAACTGTACACGGAAAGACCTTTTTTTGCAACTAGAGTCAGGTAAATTAAAAAAACGGCATGTTGATGGATGTTACAACAAGCGAAGAAGAAGAAGAAACATGTCACGGTATGTGTGGACACACCAGGAAACCAATCATTTTTAATTTTAGTACGAGATAGAGGGGTAATAAATAATACTAATGAATATATTTGTAAATCAACACCATATTATGTTCGTCGCCAATTTATGGAATGACCTCTCGTGTCATCTAGCGATAATAAATAACAAATCATCGCATTTGTGATTTAATGGAAACCCGACATTACGCCCCTCTGTTTTTTTGACATTTCGTAAATATCAATAAAGTTTTGCGCAGGGGTCCTCTAATGTCTCAATACCAAATTCTTCTGCACTGGCGTTGACTCCTTGTATCTCCACACATTCTGTCTGTTTGGACTCTTTCATTTGACCTGCCTAGTATTCTGTTTTTTCGTATTATTATCTCTAATTTTTTGTTTATTATAAACAACGGCAAATTGATTTACTGACTTGAAATTTTTTTTAAAATTGACATTTATGATGTGTCCTCAATGACATTATTCAAGCAGGACTGTCATTGACCACAGGACAGATTTTTTCCTGAGGTAAGGCCACATGGGGCAGGACTTCACCTACTGAATAAAACATGTTTGTTTGTTTTTTTTTTCTCCTCACACACAGCTCTACTATAATTGTGGTTGCAAACATTAACCCAATAAGACCATCAGAGGATTCTGACTAAAGTAGTTCTTTTTAACCTTTTGAGACCTAGCAAGTCTAGGTTTTGGGCTTTTTTTTTGTTTTTTTTTTACATTAAATAATCGTCTTGATTGAAATAGCGTAATGCAATTTTTTTTTTTTTTTTTTAAACATACATTTCTTATTTTTTTACATTTACATTTATGCATTTGCAGATGCTTTTTTTCCAAAGCGACTTACAGGGGAAAAACCAAAATAAAAGAATAAAATACAAGAACAGATTAAAGACATAAAGCAGCTGTATAATTAAAAACAGTGTGGTACAGAAGAATAAAAAAGCAAAACGATAGACTAAAATACAAGAGCAGATTAAGAAGACAGAAAAAACAGCTGTACAATTAAAAAGAGTGAAATAAAAATACCAAGTAAACAACAGAATAAACATTAATACATTTAAAATGGAATGTTTGACAGTGCTAGGACAGGAGGTGCTCTCAGAAGACCTGTGTCTTCTTGAAGATAGGCAGGTTTTATGGAATGTCCTTTACAATGGACTTTTTTTTCTCTTTTTAAAGCAGTAAAGCTGTGAATCGTGTCCCCAACAGAGGACACAGATGCATGCTGGGTCTCTAGAGGTTAACCCTTTATTTCACACAATGTGAGATTTATGTCATTAATTTTCTGATGTTTTATACCAGGTTTCTTTCAACACATGTCAGATGTTTCCTATCTAATGTTGTATGGGGTCAGGGGTCACACACTAAATAGTGATTTTAACCTTTACAACCCATTTAGTTCCATTTTTTTTTAAAGGTTGTGCATATATTTTCTTGTTTGTGAAAAAAAGAAAATAAGAAATACATGCTCATTTCAACCTGTTAAAACACCAGAGCTTTCGGTGGACAGACTTCTGTGCAGTGCTGTATGCCTAGAGTTAAACCAGCTAATGCTAATTATTATGATCATAAGTAGGCAGAGTTAATGTTAGTGTTATTAAATGCAGATGTAAGTTATTTTCACATTACGTGGTGACTAATATGAAATTATGTATTTTTCCATGAATGCATTCATGGCACATGTTGAAATTCCACATTGGAAATTGCTTATTGAACTAATAAAATTAACTCATTTCAAGTGGTTTTTACTTTATTTTGCAAAACACTAGCCTAAGTACACATGGAAGAAACAGAAATGCTATTCAATATGTAATGAATTCTGGCATGGCGAACATTTAATTTGCTTAATTCATCACCTTAGTTATTGTACCATTAACCTATTTATTTATTATTCTTTTTTTTTCTTCTCTCTCTTCTTCTTTCTTTTATATCTTATTCTAGGAAATGTTATTGTACTTTTAGAATGTAAGCCCTTTTTATGTATTTGTCAGTAACTCTTCAGCCTGAGCAGACTTTCCTATACCTGTCATGTTTAACACTTTCTTCCAGTATTTTAGTACTTTGTAATCTATGTGATGTTTTATTATGTTGGTCGTATATGTGTTTTTCCGTGAATGCATTCAGGGCACATGTTGAAATTCCACATTGGAAATTGCTTATTGAACTAGTAAAATTAACTAATTTCAAATGGTTTTTACTTTATTTTGCAAAACACTAGCCTAAATACACATGGAAGAAACGGAAATGCCATTCAATATGTAATGAATTCTGGCGTGGTGCACATTTAATTTGCTTAATTTATCACCTTAGTTATTGTACCATTAACCTATTTATTTATTTTATTATTCTTTTTCCTCCTCTCTCTTCTTCTCTCCTTCTTTCTTTTATATCTTATTCTTATTCTAAAAAATGTTATTGTACTTTTAGAATGTAAGCCCTTTTTATGTATTTGTCAGTAACTCTTCAGCCTGAGCAGACTTTCCTATACCTGTCATGTTTAACACTTTTCTTCCGGTATTTTAGTACCTCGTAATCTATATGATGTTTTATTATGTTGGTCGTATATGTGTTTTTCAATGAATACATTAAAGGCACATGTTGAAATTCCACATTGGAAATTGCTTATTGAACGAGTAAAATTAACTCATTTCAAGTGGTTTTTACTTTATTTTGCAAAACACTAGCCTAAATACACATGGAAGAAACGGAAATGCCATTCAATATGTAATGAATTCTGGCATGGCGAACATTTAATTTGCTTAATTCATCACCTTAGTTATTGTACCATTAACCTATTTATTTATTATTCTTTTTTTTTCTTCTCTCTCTCTTCTTTCTTTTATATCTTATTCTAGGAAATGTTATTGTACTTTTAGAATGTAAGCCCTTTTTATGTATTTGTCAGTAACTCTTCAGCCTGAGCAGACTTTCCTATACCTGTCATGTTTAACACTTTTCTTCCAGTATTTTAGTATTTGTAATCTATGTGATTTTATTATGTTGGTTGTATATGTGTTTTTCAATGAATACATTCAAGGCACATGTTGAAATTCCACATTGGAAATTGCTTATTGAGCTAGTAAAATTAACTAATTTCGAATGGTTGTTACTTTATTTTGCAAAACACTAGCCTAAAAACACATGGAAGAAATGGAAATGCCGCTTAATATGTAATGAATTCTGGCATGGTGAACATTTAATTTGCTTAATTCATCACCTTAGTTATTGTACCGTTAACCTATTTATTTATTTATTTATTATTCTTTTTTCTCTCTTCTTCTTCTTCTCTTTTTCTTTCTTTTGTATTTATTCTTATTCTAGGAAATGTTATTGTACTTTTAGAATGTAAGCCCCTTTTTATGTATTTGTCAGTAACTCTTCAGCCTGAGCAGACTTTCCTATACCTGTCATGTTTAACACTTTTCTTCCAGTATTTTAGTACTTTGTAATCTACATGATGTTTTATTATGTTGGTCGTATATGTGTTTTTCAATGAATACATTCAAGGCACATGTTGAAATTCCACATTGGAAATTGCTTATTGAACGAGTAAAATTAACTCATTTCAAATGGTTTTTACTTTATTTTGCAAAACACTAGCCTAAATACACATGGAAGAAATGGAAATGCCATTCAATATGTAATGAATTCTGGCATGGCGCACATTTAATTTGCTTAATTTATCACCTTAGTTATTGTACCATTAACCTATTTATTTATTTATTATTCTTTTTTCTCCTGTCTCCTCTCCGTCTTGTTCTTTCTTTTATATCTTATTCTTAAGAAATGCTTACTTTTAAAATGTAAGCCCTTTTTTTAATGTATTTAGCTGTAACCGTTCAGCCTGAGCATACTTTCCTATATCTGTCATGTTTAACAGTTTTCTTCCAGAGTATTAGTTCTTCATAATTTATGTGATGTTATATTATGTTGGTCGTTTGTTCAGAACAACAGACGGAAATTAGCTTCTCTGTTGAATCTGGTGTCTGTATCTTGATTTTTGCAACTAATGGCTGTATCTAAATAAATAAATACAAATAGAAATATACCAGTTATTCTGATAATGAATGAACAATGTCTGGTACAGCATCTTAATCATTTTAGATCACAGGTGTCAAACATGCAGCCCGGGGGCTAAAACCAGCCCGCCAAAGGTTCCAATCCGGCCCGTGGGATGAATTCGCAAAGTGCAAGTTAGGGCATCAAACTCAAAAATAATATCATAATAACCTATAAATAATGACAACATCAATTTTTTCTTTTGATTTAGTGCAAAAAACATTAAATTATGAAAATTTACATTTACAAACTATCCTTTAACAATAACATGTGAATAACTTGAACAAAATGAAGAAATGAAGAAAATTAAGTGCAATTTTAACAATTTTCTGCCTGTTACTAAATGTCTTGTGCATATGTATAAATGATAAGTCGAGGCATAATATTGATAAAATTGTACTTATATTTCTTTACAAATTCCGTTTTTTTCAGATTATTCACATCCTTTTTGTTTGGATAGTTTGTAAATGTAAATATTGGCATAATTGAACATTATTTTTTGCACTAAAATGATTTGTAATTGTCATATTTATTGGTTATCGTGCTATTATTTTACTGGTCCGGCCCATTTCAGATTAAACTGGGCTGAATGTGGGCCCTGGAAGAAAATGAGTTTGACACCCCTGTTTTAGATGAACAACATCAACAGTTTGCTCATCTTCTACTGTTTATTAGAGTCATGTGTAATATAGCCTACAGCACCACCACTAACTACATTACTGATTCCAAACTAAGGTTAGAATAGTTTTGAATTTTTCATTATAATTTAGTTTTATTTAGTTTTGGCTTTTTTTTTCTCTAATTCAGTTATTTAATTAGTTTTTAGAGCAGGTAGTTGTTTTGTCGTCTGTCTGTCTGTCCATTCAATGACATAATCGCATTAAGGCGGCCTTACACTGTGCGAGTTTAGAGACGATTTCTCACTCGTGCGACTCTTTCTGGGATCGGGCCCAATGTGCCTCTAATTGTGTGTCGTGCTTCGTGCAGTGTGCATGGGTAAAGAGAAGCGATTAGCACCTCACGACCACCTCATGACCAGCAATCGTGTGTTCGCAAGGAAAACGGAGCTGTTTGAAATCCTGCTCGCTCCTCGTGAGTGTATCGTACTGTCAAAGCAGTGCCACGAGCCGATGGGCCTCAAATTCTAACACTGTGCATGCGCAAATACAATAATAGGCAGCTACTGTAAGCTAATTCTAAGCTTACAGTAGCTGCCTATTGGCCTAGTGCAGTTTAGCTTTTGCAGCTTACCTCTAGTTCCACTGTAGGACTGACAGCCCATACTGTCCACGTCTGGCAAACCAATTCCTGCCCCAAACTTGTCATCGTCTTTTCTTCTTTTTTGATTCCCCGCAGATAATGGCACATATTGCCAAAGCAGCTCATTGTTTTTTGTTTAGCACTACCGTTTCGTGACTCACGCCAATACACAATCGTCTATGCACTTTCGGATTCCTTGGTATTTTAACATTGTATTTCCGGATATAACACTCGAACATGTGGTGCATCCTCTGGTGTATGGTCCTACAGTGTGAGCAGTAAGTCGCATACGAGCATCGGTCCGTACAGTGTGAGAACATGACTCGTGAGTCTGACTTTACGAATGATTCGCACAGTTTGAGATGAAGCTGCATGCAACGATCGAAATAATCGCACAGTGTATGGCTGCCTTTATCTGAAGAATGCATTGAGATCTGCACCAACGGCATGGAGTGGAAGTCTATTGAAAATAGATGGCCTTGACCTACTTTTTCTAGGTCAAATGGCCTTGTGCAGTTATAATATCTGAGTACTTTCAAATATAAATATGTATGTAATAAGTTTTACACAAAGACAAACAAATCTTAATTATAGGGCAGTAACTTTCAACAGAATTTTACACAATATTTGGCCGAGGGGTATTTCAAGTGGACAGCATTTTGTTTTTTACTAGTTTTTTTTTTTTTTTTTTTTTTTCTAAATGCTTAGTTTTAGTTTAGTTTTAGTTTTTTCATATATTTTATCTTCCTCACCGTCGTATTCACATAAATTCCATACAGGACTCTGCTGCTTTCTCCCAACTTTAGTCTCCATGTTTCCAGGTAGAGTGAGGATGAGAAGATGACTTTAAACAACAATTTACAAGAAGTGATGGACCGTGAAGTGTCGTATGGTGCCGTCAGCGAAAATTACTCAAGTGAAATAAATCGATTTCATATCAATCAAACACTCACAAAGACGAAACAAAGGGAATTTTATCCATAATTTTTATACGTTTTAATTAGTTTTGTAAGCATACAATACAGTTTCAGTTAGTTATAGTTTTTTTCTTTAAATTATCATTTTTATTTATTTCAGTTAACGAAAATGTTTTTTCAATTCTAGTTTTCATTTAGTTTCCAAACCGGTGTAGGGAAACGCACATAATTCACATTCTCATTTTTGCAGCTTTATCTGCATCTTTTACTGTTAGTTGGTGTGATCAACATTTGCGTTTCATTTGCCCAAGTTTCCAAAAACCGTGAATGATGATAGTCAAAGTCTCAGATTCAAGTCTTCATTCCAGCCTTCATCCACTTTTTTATCTACACTTTCTGTTTACCAGGCATGGATGGGTGGTCAAACTGATATAACCTTTTTCCTGTAGGAGTTTAGCAGTGAAGCAGCAGAAGGGATGAAGGAGTGTTTGTGTTTGCTGGTCTTGGCTGGTGGGTGTTTGTAGTGGGAACCTGAGGGCGAGGGCTCAAACTCTGAGTGCAGAGGCGGACGCTGTCAGACAGGATGAACAGTCCTTTCTTTGACTGTTTGCTATGGAGGTTAGACGAGATATTCTGTTTGGTATCTGTAATATTACTGCTGGCCTTGATCACCTTTGTTATTAGATTTGTCTGTTTAAGAGAAAGCAAAAAATGACTCTGTAAAATAACTTACAAAACAGATTGTGTTGAAAATAAAATGCAAGGACAGAATTTCATTCCCTACTGCGCTAGTATTCATTCTAAATATGTAATGCAGAAGATTTTGCGTGGTTTTATGCTTTTATATCGGAGTGTGTTTTGTGCTGGAAATGGTAAAGTCCAATTACATGGTAATAGTATCTGATGCGGCTGCTGTAGAAGAGCAGAACAGACGTATTAAAGAATTGGGTAACTAAAAATCCTTCAAGTACAGGTTGTTGTCATGTATGTGGCCAACTAAGATGTCTATTAATCAAAAAGCAATCATACCTCTAAATTTTTAGCATGTTTAGCCTTTAAAATTGACCAACCACCACTGTAAATACAGTATTAGCATTGTAAAGCTATCTTAAAAGTTAAGTCAACTTTAACCTGCAAGACTTGGTGTAATGTGTTTTCTGTCAGCAAGGAAATAAATGAAGTTGAATGTTAAATAAGTCAGACATGAAATAAACTAAGTAATTCAATGATTGATGGTTGCATATCATGTCATACTGTGCAGCAATCCTGGTTTTACAAAGATTTTTGCCAAATTTCTTTGGATATTCGGCCTTTAAATGGCTAAAGCACCAGTGTAAATGCTGTATTAGCGTTGTAAAGCTCCTAGCATAAATGTTAAGTGTATTTGAGTCCACCTGTCTGTGCTAGTAGTGTTCTATTAGTCCACTTTACTTGTGTAGCATGTGTAATGCTTTTTCTGTCAGTTTGGAAATAAAATAAAATAAGTTACATGTTAAAGGAGTCTAATATAAAATAAACTCAATGATTTTTGGTTGCAGATCATGTCATATTAGGTAGTAATTCTAATTTTACACTGCTTTTTGTAAACATTGTTTGCACATTTAGCCTTTAAATTGACTAGCACCAATGTAAATACAGTATTAGCAACATTTATGCTAGGAGCTTTACAATGCTTTGTGTATTTAAGTCCACCTTTCTGTCAGCGCTAATAGTGCTGTAGTGCAAGACTTACCAAATAAAGTAAATGAAAATAGATGACAGACAAGTCAAACATGAAATAAATGAAATAAAACAATGACTGGTGGTTGCATACCATGTCACATTAAGCAGTAATCCACATTTCCCACTAGTTTTTGTCAAATTTCTTTGTATGTTTAGTTTTTAAATGACCAAGCACCAGTGTAAATGCAGTATTAGCGTTGTAAAGCTCCTAGCATACATGTTGCTAAGTGTATTTAAGTCCACCTGTCAGTGCTAGTAGTGTTCAGTTAGTCAACTTTAACCTGCAATACTTGTGTAGCATGTGTAATGCTTTTTCTTTCAGTTTGGAAATAAAATAAATTAAGTTACATGTTGAAGGAGTCAAATATAAAATAAACTCAATGATTTTTAGTTGCAGATCATGTCATATTAGGCAGTAATTCTAGTTTTACACTGCTTTTTGGATACATTTTTTGCATATTGAGCCTTTAAATTGACTAGCACCAGTGTAAATACAGTATTAGCAACATTTATGCTAGGAGCTTTACAATGCTATATGTATTTAAGTCCACCTTTCTGTCAGCACTAATAGTCCTGTAGTACAAGACTTACCAAATAAAGTAAATCAAAATAGATGGTAGACAAATCAAACATGAAATAAATGAAATAAAACAATGACCGGTGGTTGCATACCATGTCATATTAAGCAGTAATCCAGATTTTATAACAGTTTTCGTCAAATTTCTTTGTATATTTATTTTTTAAATGGACCAAGCACTAGTGTAAATGCAGTATTAGCGTTGAAAAGCTCCTATGTTCAGTGTATTTATGTCCACCTATCTGTCAGCGCTCATAGTCTTCATTTAATTTTGTTTCATTTTATTTGTTTATTTCGAGCATTTACAGAATACATGCAAATTCAAAATTCCAAAAAATTCAAAAATAGAAGAAAAATGTATTTAATCCCACCCCCATTCTCATCATCATATAACGTAACATAATAACGTTTTAAATACTCACTCCTGTGCTTAGACTTCGATCCAGAACAATGAACAAAATAGGCCAATACCAAATTAGAATAAACTCATTTGACAGTATTTACATTATTTAACCAAGTATAGTCTTCATTTAATCCACTTTAACTTGAAAGACCAACAAAATAAAGTAATAAAATTAGTCAAACTTAAATAAATTGTGTAAATCAATCTTCGGTGGTTGCACATCATGTCACACTAAGCATTAATCCTGGTTTTACACTGATTTTTGTCAAAGCGATCCTGCAAAACACCATATTCTAGATCTTTTAGGTTATAATGGGAAGTGTAAAAATATTGTTAGTTCATTATAAAACACTGCCGTAACAAATTAGACTGTTGTGGGCTGAAGTTAAAAGACTGATGTGACTGGTTATGTAATGTTTTACGGTATTGCCTATGTCGGAAAGTATGTTGATATAAATTAACTAAAAATACACTCATCACTCTGTATTTAATGGAGTGGAGTCTCTGTTTCTTTACAACGAAGATACTTGGAAATGAAGTGTTTGAATAAATCAGACTCAGATTTATGTGCAGTTGAAGTACAATTTAATGGAAACAACTTTGTTAGAATGTTTTTTCTGTTGAAACCTCTTAAGCATCAACTCATGTTGTTTTCACGCTCAGATTTTTTTTTTTTTTTTTTTTTCTCACACCTCCTCTGTTCCGTAGCTGTGAAAAGACAGCTCCTTAATTTTGAGGGATAGTTCAGGCAGGTTTTAATTGTTCTATAATTAACACAACAGCATATGGGCGCAGGCCTTTGTTTTCATAAATGGACTGAAAAATAGAAAATACTTTGGTTGAACACCCACATCTTCAGTGTGATTCAGTGAGTGAGTGTAACTCAAAAGCACACATGGAAACCCAAGACATTACCATTTATTGTTTGGCTAATTAGAGGGTAGTTGGTGTGTCTGGATAAACTAAAGTAATTAGTCATAGATTTATAGTTGGACGTCTGCTGAGACAGCAGTTGGTAACATCTACTGGAGGGGATTATTGCCTTTGTACGGGAGAAAATGAATAGGAGCCTGCAATGTGGGCTAATAAAATATAGAATTTGAGAGTTCCGCAGGACAGTAGGACGCAGCAAGGACAGATAGATGAGGAGAAGCGTTAGAAGCACCCAACATTAGCCAACTTTTCATCCTACCCCAGGGGCGTCACACCAGTGAGTTCAGCACTTTTGTGATTAAGGCCCAGTTTACACGACAACGCTCTCGGGTGAAAACGACAAAATATTTTTATCAAATGTGCCTTTGTTTAGATGGCAATAGCATTTTTGGGGGTTGAAAACACAAAAAAGCCAGACTGGCCAGATGCCTTATTCTACATTCGGCAAAATTGTCAGTTTTTGTGCGTTGCTTCGCCATTTCTTTCAATAAAAGTTCTAATTGCACCACTGTTATTATTACCTCTGTCATGGAGTTATGTTTTTGTCGGCGTTGGTTTGTTTGTCTGTTTGTGTGCAAGATAACTCAAAAAGTTATGGATGGATTTGGATGAAAATTTCAGGAAATGTTGATACTGGCACAAGGAACAAATGATTACATTTTGGTGGTGATCGGGGGTGGGGTGGGGGGGCACTGATCTGCCTTGGCGGAGGTCTGCGCTCTACGAGTGCTTTTCTAGAAAAGACAGCGCAGACCTCTGCCAAGGCAGATCAGTGCCCCCCCCGACCCCCGATCACCACCAAAATTTAATCATTTGTTCCTTGTGCCAGTGCCAACATTTCCTGAAATTTTCATCCATATCCAGGGCACTGATCTGCCTTGGCGGAGGTCTGCGCTCTCTGAGTGCTTCTAGTTTATTTATTATTTATTTGACAGGGACAATATAGTCAAACATAGTTACAAGTTTGCAGCTGATGTGATGCATATAGAGTTTATAGCTAGTACTAATTCTCAACTCCAGTCCCAGGTTGGGCTCTTCCACAACATTGCAGTACAAGTACAAAATATATATCATTTAAAACGATCATACCGTATATAAAATGTAATATATAAAATATACATCATTAAATACGGTCATACCATACAATTCGATAATCCAGTGTTGCATTTATATATGAGGCATTCATTCACTCACTCACTCTCCCACACAATATACACAATATTTACAGATGACAACAGTTGTGTTTCATCTTTAACCAGGTTTTTACAGTGTTTGACAAGGGCCAAACACATTCCAACACAAGTCTAAATGAGGTACAAAAAGAGGAACGTGGTGTAAATGAAGAAATGTGCCACAAGACACAAAAGCACATGCATCATCATCAAATCCTCTGCAAATAAAGAAACAATGCAAAGCACAAAACAATTCAAACCAAGCAAACATCTGCAAACAAAAAAGCTGCATAACCAGCCACTACAGCAGAAGTGCTCCAAACCTGTAGGGGGCGCTGTCAGAACAGCTCAATGCAGAGACACACAGGACGGAGAGAGAGACAGAGAACAGCTGACTGACAGGGTTTCAAACTACTGTGGGAACAAATTGAAGCTACGGCGTAGCGCGGTCATGTGACTTTTATTTGATCCTATTTGACACTAGTCTGTTGTCTATAAACGCTGCCCCTGCAGGTTTGGAGCACTTCCATTGTAGTGACTGGTTCTGCAGCATTTTTCGTTTGCAGATGTTTTCTTGGTTTGCGTCGTTTCTTTATTTGCAGAGCATGTGATGATTACGCATGTGTTTTGTTTCTTGCCACGCATTTTTTCATTTGCACCACATTCCTCTTTTTGTACCTCATTTAGATTTGTGTTTGAGTTTGTGACTTTGCATCGTTTCTGTACTTGCAGCTGTTTTTTCTGAACTGAGACGCATTGGGCCGTTGCAATGTGTTTGGCCCTTATCGGCCACTGTAGGTTTTGGTTCTAGTGGTGAACATCTTAAACTCTGAGATGGATTTTATTTCTGTTGGCATTGGTTATGTTGTTGTTGGGGTTGGGGGGGGCTGGAGATCATTTGGCCTCCAAAGGGGGCCTGAGAGAAAAGACTGAGAACCACTGATTTACCATACTTTCCGGGCTATAAGGCGCCTGGAATATAAGGCAGGTGTCCACGTTGTGACATGAGATATTTACACAGAAAGATGGTAAACAGAAAGATTATTTAAATATTTATTTCCATACCTTAACTGCTTTTTTCCAAACAGTGCCTGTAACACGGCAGTAAAATGGCAGGAACACGGCTGGTTCAGAAACCCAGAAAAGTCATTGTTCTCTATCTTCATCTTCCTTCTGCTCATTAAACCACTGCAGTCATCTTCTTCAGTGTCGGAGTTGCACCTTCTACATCTCTCCTCCGTTGTTGCTCAATGGCACTTCCATGCTGCAGCTCTATTTCCTTCTTAGAAAGACGCATCGATTGCTTTTAACTTAAAAGCTGTAAAATATGCATTTCTTCGTGTGTTTTCCATGATGAGGGTTTGTGCATGACACGCAAAATGATTGTTAAAGGTTAAGATGAAAACTTCTCCTCTTCATCACCTCTTCCACCTGTCTGTGTCACTTTTGCACTTCCTGCTAGAGCGCCCCCTGGAGGCCGTTAGCCCGTAAAAATCAATACTCGAGCTGCATCGCTGTATAAGCCGTGGGGTTCAAAACGAGAAAAAAGTAGCGGCTTATAATTCGGAAAGTAAGGTACATTAAGGTGCATTGAGGCTAATAAGCTACTACTGGTAATATGTTACTATCAGAGTCGAAACCGGTTGTCATTCGCTTCTCATTGGCTCATTCCAGCTCCAACGGGTGGTGGTGGTGGGATAGTGAAATAAATCAGCGGGGGGAAGTACACATTAATGATAGGGCTGCTGAGGACTTCTCCCACACAAACAGGACAGAACAGCTCTCAGTGTTCATTTGTAATTTGCTTTTAGTGATTTGTTGTTCATCGCGGTCGCTCCTAAAATAGGGCGCTGCGTCGACGTAAACACACTGACAGAGAACGCAGTACGCTTTCTAATTATCTGTTAATTTCATAAACAACTCACAACATCAATTATCACGTAGGTTTAGAAAGTATATTCGGAGCAGTCAAACCTTCTCTTTCCGAGACACACACAGTGAATCTTCAAAGTTATTCAGTACAGTTTGTCATGAGGCAGACAAACAGACAAATGGCTAAACAGACTGTATATACAAATACATAACCTCTGTGGAAGACTTGTTAAATATGCATATGGTGCAGATAAGGTATACTGTGGCTTTGCAGTAATGTGAAGCAGCTCAACGTGCCCTTGGAGAGTTGTAAAGTCTTCAGGTGTAGCTACACATTGTAAAAATCCCATGGCAGGCATTGTCTTTATCTAAAGCTGACTGAAAATATATGAGGTGACAAAATTATTCACTGCTCTTGGAGTTTTTTTGCTATAAAAAAAATAGAGTTTCTTCTGGCGTAGGGTTTTCTCCACGCAGAATAAATGGGCTTTTAATATTTTATGATGAAACATATACATAAGCAACAAATGCTTGATATGCTGGATAGGACCCCTTAGGCGACTTAGGGTTTGTAAGTATCTAGGTTCTATTTTAACCCACTGAGACCATCTGAGACCGTCTGAGGCTAAAATATGTTTGTTAAAATGTTGGCAAACTTTTAAACGATTAATCCAGCCCATATTCTTTAAGAAATCAGGTAAAATTCTTCTTCTTCAATTCTTCTTCCCACTCCTTTTTGAGCAGTACATATTGAATTTATTTTGTTATTGCTGGTGTACATGGCAATTGTTATTTTGTCTTGATCATCTTTATTTATTAACATATTTGCTCAGATATTAGTACCTTGTACACAAAAAATGTTGAGTTTTTTTTTCGTCTGCTCAAAATGAATGAATGAATGAAGTTGAGCGGAAAACAGTTGCAAACAGTTGCGGAAAACATTATTAGACCATCAAAAGTCATCAAAACAATGATTATGCAATCAAGTACTAACTCCTGTGTGTATCATGTGACTAAAACAGACAGAAAAGAAACATGGAAAGTCTAAAAGCACTGTTTTTGTCAGTACAATGCCATATATGATGTAAGAACTTCAGTGATTTTGGTTATTATCAAGAAAACATGGAAAATGGATAGATAGCAGCTCGAAATTAAACTATTATGAGCTATTTTTGTAGTTATCTTTATATTTGTCCAAACAAATGTACCTTTAGTTGTACCAGGCATTAAAATGAACAAGAAATTGAAGAAAACAAGGGGTGGTCTAATAATTTTTTCCACAACTGTATATCCTCTTTGCCGAAGAGCAAATGTGTTCGATCTGTAACGTTCTACAGCATCATTTTAGGTAACTGGCTCGAAATTTGGACATATTTTCAGTTTTTACTACGACCGCTGCTGCTGATAAACAGTCATGTCGTACTCAGAGAAATGTTCACTGGAAGTCTTGACCTTATACAGGGTGGGGAAGCAAAATTTACCATGAACATTTAGTTGTTTTTTCTCAGCAGGCACTACGTCAATTGTTTTGAAACCAAACATATATTGATGTCATAATCATACCTAACACTATTATCCATACCTTTTCAGAAACTTTTGCCCATATGAGTAATCAGGAAAGCAAACGTCAAAGAGTGTGTGATTTGCTGAATGCACCGTCACACCAAAGGAGATTTCAAAAATAGTTGGGAGTGTCCATAAAGACTGTTTATAATGGAAAGAAGAGAATGACTATGAGCAAAACTATTACGAGAAAGTCTGGAAGATACTATTAAAGAAGAATGGCAGAAGTTGTCACCCGAATATTTTGAGGAACACTTGCGCAAGTTTCAGGAAGCGTGTGAAGGCAGTTATTGAGAAAGAAGGAGGACACATAGAATAAAAACATTTTCTATTATGTCAATTTTCTTGTGGCAAATAAATTCTCATGACTTTCAATAAACTAATTGGTCATACATTGTCTTTCAATCCCTGCCTCAAAATATTGTAAATTTTGCTTCCCCACCCTGTATGTGCAAATGTCGTGATGAAACCAGTTATAAAACGTAACAAATTAAGCAGGAATTTAAAACTTGTTGTAGAAATCCACAAAATTTTTGCCTGAATGAATATAAAGATAGCTTTGCAGCACCTGGAGGGTTCAAATTCAAAGTTTATGAACTATTAGGGTCCAAATACACAAATAAATGAACCAAAGACTAATAAAAGTGGGTTTAGCAAAATATGACCCCTTTAAGTAGTTTTGAAAACAGTACTTTTACACTTTTTCTTGAGTAAAAAGCTTGAGTGGATACTTCACCTTCTACAGAAATCTATTTAAACCCTAGTATCTATACTGGGGATGCACTGATACCGATAGCAGTATCAGGTATTGGGTCTGATACTCAGCATGTGTACTTGTACTCGTACTTGTAAAAGTACTCCCAATACAACTGCACCGATACCACTTACGGCAGCGTGACATTTACAGTTAAGTGCAGCAGGTATGCGGCAGAGGAGTAATGTCAGCAGTGTGGGGATTTGTCAAAATAAATGACGGTGACTAAAGTAACGCTGACTGTAAGTAATGTTGAAGACACAGACGGATACAGACGCAGTGTTCTGTCCGTCCTCTGCGTACATTCCATCTGTTTTCCAGGTGCTGGTGGATGTGTACCCAGACGGAGAAGAGCGACTGTGTGAGTTAGAGAAAAACTGCTGACAGATTTATGACAACTACCCTCATCAATATCAGCATTAGTATCCACATTAGTGTTACCTCTGTCATCTCCATGTTTATTATCACTGACTTTCTTCTTCTCAAAAAACTTTACTCTTCTTCGTGGTATTTGTCCAGTATGGTGAATTCAGAGCGGCGCCCCCTGGTGGATTAATTGAGAAACGCTCATTCCAATACATTAAATGTCAGTAGCAGCACTTTGTTCCAGTCAGACTAATGACAACGACAATAAAGCACATTTACAAAAGTAGCTATGAACTGGAATGGGATTATTAACCCTTTCATGCATCGTGGTCCCTACAGTGGACAGTTATTCTCCAGTTGTTCTCTTGTACAGGGTGGGGAAGCAAAATTTACAATATTTTGAGGCAGGGATTGAAAGACAGTGTATGACCAATTAGTTTATTGAAAGTCATGAGAATTTATTTGCCACAAGAAAATTGACATCATAGAAAATGTTTTTATTCTATGTGTCCTCCTCCTTTCTCAATATCTGCCTTCACACGCTTCCTGAAACTTGCGCAAGTGTTCCTCAAATATTGGGGTGACAACTTCTCCCATTCTTCTTTAATAGTATCTTCCAGACTTTCTCGTAATAGTTTTGCTCATAGTCATTCTCTTTCTTTCCATTATAAACAGTCTTTATGGACACTCCAACTATTTTTGAAATCTCCTTTGGTGTGACGAGTGCATTCAGCAAATCACACACTCTTTGACGTTTGCTTTCCTGATTACTCATATGGGCAAAAGTTTCTGAAAAGGTATGGATAATAGTGTTAGGTATGATTATGACATCAATATATGTTTGGTTTCAAAACAATTGACGTAGTGCCTGCTGAGAAAAAACAACTAAATGTTCATGGTAAATTTTGCTTCCCCACCCTGTACTGTATATTCATGGGTTTTGTTGTTTTAGTTCCATATCAGCCGCTTATGCATCATCCCATACACTGCAATTCATACTGTTGCTATAACTTTGCTGTTCTTGATAAACCTGATCTGCAGTAACATGTTTTCGGTAAATCATTTGTTAATTGTTCGACTGTAGTTACCAGGTTTTTTGGGGTTTTTTTTAAACAAAAGGTTTTTTTTGCATATTATGTCCATGAAGTGAATAATAACTAGTATTAGAATATGTTAAAATGTGAAAAACATCACATTAGCAACAGTTAACAATGTTTTAATTTCATTCTTTTCATATCATTTTCTGCTATTGGGTCAAAACACGGTATTCAAAATCTCTCTGATGGGACATTTTAGAGACAATTTGAGAGATTAGTGTTACTAAATGACCCACATTTTTACTTTTAAATTCATTTTTTGCTTTAGTTGGACCATAAGGGATTATCCAAAACAAGCAGCTACGTTATACTAACATAAATGTTGGAATGGCAATCAATTAAAGTTCGCTCTCTGATGGAACATTACTGTACTTTGACCCTATTGGGTTTTAAATATCTTTCTTGCTTCAAAAATGAAATGCATGGTGTAACTGAGTGGGCATTTTTGTAACTACATGAAAAAAATCAATCACGTTTTTTCATGCCTAAGGAGGAATAAAAACACTCTAGACGAAAAATCTTGACGAAGGTTCTCATTATTCATGCATGAAAGGGTTAAGTACTCATATCGGTACTCATATCGGCAAGTACTCAAATGTAAGTACGTGTACTTGCACTCAGTCTGGAAAAAAGTGGTATCAGTGCATCCCTAATCTATACTTCTACCTGAGTGACACTTCTGCACATACAGGGTGGGGAAGCAAAATTTACAATATTTTGAGGCAGGGATTGAAAGACAGTGTATGACCAATTAGTTTATTGAAAGTCATGAGAATTTATTTGCCACAAGAAAATGTACATCATAGAAAATGTTTTTATTCTATGTGTCCTCCTTCTTTCTCAATAACTGCCTTCACACGCTTCCTGAAACTTGCGCAAGTGTTCCTCAAATATTCAGGTGACAACTTCTCCCATTCTTCTTTAATAGTATCTTCCAGACTTTCTCATAATAGTTTTGCTCATAGTCATTCTCTTCTTTCCATTATAAACAGTCTTTATGGACACTCCAACTATTTTTGAAATCTCCTTTGTGTGACGAGTGCATTCAGCAAATCACACACTCTTTGACGTTTGCTTTCCTGATTACTCATATGGGCAAAAGTTTCTGAAAAGGTATGGATAATAGTGTTAGGTATGATTATGACATCAATATATGTTTGGTTTCAAAACAATTGACGTAGTGCCTGCTGAGAAAAACAACTAAATGTTCATTGTAAATTTTGCTTCCCCACCCTGTATATCAGATTGGATCTAAATACAGAGACAAATGCATATGTGTGTACATTAGAACTTCACTAAACCAACAAACATAATGTTAAACTAAGACTTTTACACAGTCAAATGCAGGTCAGATGCAACAAAAACTGCTCTGTGTCGAATCCCTGCATCACATTCGCGAGAAAACACTGAGGATTATTTGACAAATTTCAGTGGGAAATCTCTGAGCCTCCTGAAAGTAAATTAAATAACCTGGGGAAATGAAACAGAGTGTACCCTAAAGCCAGTGTGGACAAATGAGCAAAGTGTGGACGATAACGATTAATTTCATTAAGCTGTGGCCTGTGAGTGTGTGCTGATGAAAATAACACTGCAACACTTTGATAGAACCACTCTGCTTTTTTATTTTCATCATCTATTCATAGCCATCTCAGGAGAGTCTTGTCTTCGTTGACTTCCACAGAAGGAAAACAAACACAGGTAAACTGATGTGTCACTTTTAAAGCTGAAGTTATAATATAGTAAATGTTCTTAATCGCACAAGTCTGCACTGCAGCACGCTGAGGGATTTTCACTGCGGCTCGGGGATAATAATGCTCCAAATTTGCCGTTATGTCAATTTCAACTCATAAAGATCCAGTACTACTTTTGTTGCAGTTCCCAAATTATATTGTTATCTCTATTTAACTTTTTTAAGTGATTTACCACCATTTATCGTAATATTGTCCTCTGTACTACGCATTTTTTCAGTGAAAAAGGTGTTTTCCTATATTTAATTGACTGATCATGTACTTTAACCCTTTCATGCACAAATTATGAGAACTTTAATCAAAATTTTTTCCTGAGTGTTTTTATTCCTCTTTAGGCATGAAAAAAAAAATGCGATTGAAAATTTTCTTCTGAAAAATAAATAAAAATAAATAAATCAAATAAAAATAATTAAAAAACAAAACAAAACAAAACATAAAAAACAATAATGAAAAAAAAAAAATTCTTATGAACCTATTTTTCATGAAGTTGCAAAAATGTCCACTCAACTGGACACCATGTGTTTAATTTTGATGCACAGAAACATGTATTTACTGATAATGTGTGAAAACTATGGGGAGGGCTTATGATTCTGGGGGCTTATGCTCAAGAGAGATCTACATAATGTAACCAATTCATGTCAGAAAAGATATGTAACGTCTTAAAACTTTAATAAAGATATGTGTAAAAACAAAAAAACAAAAAGAAAAACAAAATCCATGAATATACAAGAAACAGCTGTAGAATAGCTGTCCACCGTAGTGACCAGTATGCATGAAAGGGTTAATCATCATGCTGAGAAGACATTTGACGGATATTATAACAAAAGAGAGAAAACTGAAGTCATCATTATATTTGTTCTAACAAATGTACCTTTAGTTGTACCAGGTATTAAAATGAACAAGAAATTGAAGAAAACAAGGGTGGTCTAATAATTTTTTCCACGTCTGTAGATGTTCATAAAAGCTCAGATTAAACTTGAGGATTTACACCAAAAAACTGAAAATTCAAGAAAAATGACTTTTTCAGCAAAATCTGTCATTAGCGGAACATAAACCAAGCATCTCCATCCTTCTGCGATTTATCATACTCCATGTGTTTAGTGGTGAATCAATGTTGTAGAAGATGACGCTGTTTCCATGGTAACTACGGAGCCTCTGAACGTCCAAATGGGTCATATCTGATGACCATAAAAAGACGACCAACTGTATTTTACCTGAATATTTAATGTTTAAACACCTACAACTACCTTTTTGATTTTTTTTGCTCTACCTTTAACCTTATTCATCACCATTTATTATAATTATCCTTTACATTTTGTATTTTACAAGGAAAATCCAGTATTTTTATATATTTATTGAAGAAAAAGTTACTTTTTCAGCAAAATATATCATTAACTGAGTGTCAAAGCAAGTGTCTATAATCAGTCATTGATCCAACTCCATGGGTTTTACTGGTGAATCAATGTTGTAGAAGACGATGATGTTTCCATGGTAACTACAGAGCCTCTGAACGTCCAAATGAGTCATATCTGATGACCATAAAAGACGACCAACTGTATTTTACCTGAATTATTTAATGTTTAAACACCTACAGCTACCTTTTTGATATTTTTCTCTCTACCTTTAACCTTATTTATCACAATTTATTATCATATTTCCTTCACATTTTGTATTTTACAAGGAAAATCCTGTATTTTTATATATTTATTGAAGAAAAAGTTACTTTTTCAGCAAAATATCATTAACTGAGTGTCAAAGCAAGTGTCTATAATCAGTCATTGATCCAACTCCATGGGTTTTACTGGTGAATCAATGTTGTAGAAGACGATGATGTTTCCATGGTAACTACAGAGCCTCTGAACGTCCAAATGAGTCATATCTGATGACCATAAAAAGACGACCAACTGTATTTTACCTGAATTATTTAATGTTTAAACACCTACAGCTACCTTTTTGATATTTTTCTCTCTACCTTTAACCTTATTTATCACAATTTATCATATTTCCTTCACATTTTGTATTTTACAAGGAAAATCCTGTATTTTATATATTTATTGAAGAAAGTTACTTTTTCAGCAAAATATATCATTAACTGAGTGTCAAAGCAAGTGTCTATAATCAGTCATTGATCCAACTTCATGGGTTTTACTGGTGAATCAGTGTTGTAGAAGATGACGCTGTTTCCACGGTAACTACGAAGCCTCTGAACGTCCAAATGGGTCATATCTGATGACCATGAAATGACAACTGTATTTTACACCAATTGTTTACATGTATTGATAGGAATAGCAGATCAACAGGTATTAAACATTTGTCCAAGACAGAAATTAATGATATTCTCCTAAGACCAAGCAATGCATTTATGTCCTCTGTACTGGACAAGAGTTTCAGTTTTATTTAACCCATAAAGACCCAGTGCTAGCTTTGTGGCATTTCCCAAATGAATTCTTTTTAACATTTAACTTTTCTTAAGTGATTAATCACCATTTATTGTAATAGCCTCTTTATTTTGCATTTTTTCAGTGTAAATAATGCATTTTCCTATATTTATTTCATTGATCATGTAGATGTTCATAAAAGCTAAGAGTAAATTTAAAAGTTGAGAAAAGAAAAAGTGACATAAACCAAGCATCTCCATCCACTGTCATTGATCCGACTCCATGGGTTTTACTGGTGAATCAGCGTCGTTTAAGATGACGGTGTTTCCATGGTAACAACAGAGCCTCTGAACATCCAAATGAGTCATATCTGATGACCATAAAAGATGGCAAACTGCATTTTACGTGAATTATTTAATGTTTAAACACCTACAACTACCTTTTTGATTTTTTTTCTCTACCTTTAACCTTATTCATCACCATTTATTATAATATTATCCTTTACATTTTCTATTTTACTGGTAAAATCCAATATTTTTATATTTACTGAAGAAAAAGTTACTTTTTCAGCAAATTATCATTATCAATCATTATCAATATCATTAACTGAGTGTCAAAACAAGTGTCTATAATCAGTCATTGGTCCGACTCCATGCGTTTTACTGGTGAATCAGTGTTGTTGAAGATGACGGTGTTTCCATGGTAACTACACAGCCTCTGAACGTCCAAGTGAGTCATATCTGATGACCATAAAAGGATGACAAACTGTATTTTACCTGAATTATATTAATGTTTACAACTACCTTTTTGATTTTTTGTCTCTACCTTTAACCTTATTCATCACCATTTATTATAATATTATTCTTTACATTTTCTATTTTACTGATGACCATGAAAAGATGACAAACTGTATTTTCCATCAGTTATTTACATGTATTGATAGGATTAGTAGACCAGCAGGTATTAAACATTTACATCAGTAGTTGCTTTTGTGTATTTGGGTTTTTATGGGTTAAATAATATTGTAATCATAAAATAATAACATGCTGGTTAATAGTAATCTCCCTTTCATCTTCGTCTGTACCGGAGTATGGTTTCCAGAATATTCAGATAATATACTGATGTTCTGATTTGATAATGCCATTAGGCAATTTAATATCTTCTCTATGAAATATCTCATGGAAAAAACTCACCGTAGGTCGCACAAAAAGAAAATGTGACACGCTGCAGAGTGAGAACAATAGCGGTATCAGAGATTTAACTCCATTGTTCTTCCTCACCAACTTTCATCCGCTCAGTGAATTATATGGAAGCTGAAGAGCAGTGAAGATACGGCTCAACTCCACAGCGACTTGTCAAGATGAGCTCGGAATTAATGTCAGTTATGCAAGCGCTTTTTAAAGAAGTTCAAGGAAGACGTTATAAAACGGTCTGCTCATTTAGAAGAGCTTCAAGTTCCATGAAGTAATAGTGTTTAGAAAAAGAGAGGAGGAAAAAAAAAACCCAAGGTGTCTCTGTCCTCTTGACTGTAATAAAAAACAGAGAATATTACAGGGTGGAGATTTATAGAGATTTAAAGGTTCAGTGTGTGGAATTTGTGTTGAAGTCTGGTCATTTATTGATGTTAACAAACGGTATTTCAAGGCTAATATCTGTTTCAAGAAACCTTCAGATGTGATCGGAGGAATAATTGATTATATTAAAGCTTTCAGAATCATATGAAATACACAGTTTCACATGTCTTAAGAATTTATTGTGACGATGAGATTTATCCTGGATAAAGTGTGAAGTGGAACTTAACATATAATCATTGTAGTTATTGATGTGTTTAAATAGGAATAAAACAAGGAAAGTGTCTGAATTTATTATTATTATTATTATTATTATTATTACATTGCATTTTGAAGGCAATGCGAGTTTACAGTAATTAGACTATAGTTTTTCTGAACAGTGCAGTTCAGTTTTGACTTTTATCTCTCATAATGTATCGCTATTTGGCCATAAATAAACAGTGTAATTACTTGAGGGTCCAATAGGGACCCATCTAGTTGGAATAAAGTATTCTTCACCGAGTCTTATGAAGCTATTGTAACAATGAGATTTATTCTTGATAAAGTGTGGCTGGAACTTCATATATAATAATTGCGATTATTGATGTGTATAAATAGGAATAACAGGAATGGGTATATTATTATTTTATTATTATTATTATTATTATTATTATTATTGTTGTTGTTATTATTATGTTTATGCATTTGGCAGACACTTTTTTCCAAAGCGACTTACTTAAACCAATTAAATCACTCTGTCAATCAAATTTTATTTATATAATGCCAGATTGCAACAAAAAAGTTATCTCATGACACTTTACATATAGAGTTGGTCAAAACCAGACTCTAAGCGAATTTACAGAAACCCAACAGAATCCTCCAGGAGCAAACACTTGTGACTGGTGACAGTGGAAGGAAAAACTTCCCTTTAACAGCAGAAACCTGGAGCAGACCCAGACTCCTGGAGGATGGACGTCTGCCTTGACCAGTTGGGGTTAATGAGAGAGGGTAAAGAAAGAGAAAAGAGAGAGCGATAGAGATAGAGATAGAAACTGGGGAGAGGGGGAGAAGGGGGGAGTAGGGGGAGACACATCGAGGCAGGAGAGAGGCAGGACCACCGCAGCAGGTCCAGAGATAATCCTGGGAAAGTCTGTGATAATCCTGGGAAAAACCTTATTAAAATATTAAATGGAATGTCTGACAGTGCTAGGACAGGAGGTGCTCTTGGAAGAGTTGGGTCTTCAGGAGCTTCTTGAAGATAGGCAGGGATGCTTCTGTTCTCGTAGTGCTCGGTAGAGCGTTCCACCAACGTGGAACGACCCATGAAAGAGCATGGATTGTCTTGTACAAGGTCTGGGGACCACCAGACAACGTTCCCCAGATGAGCGGAGTGGTCGTGGGGCAACATAAGCTTTTATCAGTGCACCTAAGTAGGTAGGAGCAGACCCATATATTATTATTATTTTATTATTATTATTATATTATTATTATTATTATATTGCATTTTGAAGGCAATGCAGGTTTACAGGACTTAGAAAATTTTTTTCTTTATAATACAGTTCCATTTTTATTTTATTTCCCATAATTTATCACTATTTAGGTGTAAATAAGTGTAATTGCTTGGGGTTCAATAGGGGAAGTATAAACTTTTAGAGCTCCGTTTGGAATTCATTACCCTTTTCCCATAATGTGAAAGAAAGCTCTGTGCATCTTTCAATAATTACTCCCCTTTCAGGTATAATTCCTATTAAATAAGTGTAAATGTCATACTTATACACTGTTGCCCATAAAGTTGTAATAATTTTGTTTTCACACATGTTCTTCTTTTATTCCTATTTATCATAGTACTCACCTTTTACCAAATCAAATGATTACATTCTGAGTCCTAGTTACACTATATCTATCAAGAATACATTTTATTTATTTATTTACTATATCTTTATTTAGGTGGGACAGTGCACATTAATGGACATATTTATGTATTCCATTTCAGTTATAAACATGTAAATGCCGGAGTTGGCATCAGTGCTAATTTTCATCTGCAGTCCACACTGTGCAATCACATTGTCTCACATTTCATGAGTAAAAATATTTTATTCCACCTTTATGGGAAAATTAATAAAATGCCTTTTTTTTCTAGATGGCTCCACTATAGACGTGGTTAATAGGTGCTACTAACAAGACTTTGAAATGACTTTGTAAAACATTAAACTTCACTAAGCGCTGCATAACAGTCAGTTAGCTAGTATTTAGCATTAGCATCACCTCTGACCTTTGTGGTTCTCATAGTTCAGCCCCTTTTTTCCAAATATGGTCACTTCTGGCTCAACATGGTGACTGTCAAAACCAAGTCACAAACTACAGACTAAAAATATAAGTTCAGAACCACCACTGTTCCTCCATCCACTAATTATCTACAGTCTATGGTCTCAGAAGAACAGAACAGTTGCACAAAAGCAGCAGTGTTTCATCTGTTCAAGAATAAAAATAAAAAAAAGTGTAAATTTGTCTCACAGATTAATGAATCAAATTATTAGTTGTAAATTGTAGCTGTAATTTCTACTGTGAATCTCAAATCTCACCTCACTGGCTGCAGTGGCAGCACCAAGGGGGTGCATGGGGGCAAATGCCCCCCAGTCACAACCTTTGCCCCCCAGTTGCCCCCCCACCCAGATTTGGGCAAATCTTTGGGAAAATTTGGGCAATGAAGAAATATGAAAAATCCGTCAATGAAAGAGTACATAACACATTTGAAACACTTATAGTACAATCAGGCAGACATCCCCCCCCCCCATGCACGCATCTATAGAGGGTTCTCTCAAAGGCCAGCTGGTCACTGTCCAAAGCCCCACTGCATGAAGTGGAAGCCATTGTATACATACATTTTGTTTGATTAGTTGGTTAGGCTATTAGTTTTATTTGTTTTTAACATTTATTAACTTGCATACATTGGCACTGCTGTTTGTTTGCTGCATGTTTTTTTGATGTTTTAGAGAATATGTGAAAGTAGTGTGTATATATATATATATAATATATATATATATATTATATATATTATATGTATATATCATCCGCTAAAGCGCAAAGCGTTAATTTCACGCTATGCGAGAAATTTTTGTCCGCCCCCCCCAATATTTTCTTTGCCCTCCAGTTGCCCCCCCCACTTTTAAAATATCCTGGTTCCGCCACTGATTGGCTGATATTTCACTGGTTAAATGCATCGACTGCAAATATTTTCCATCTCTCTTTTACTGTGAAAGTCACAGAAGTATTTGACATTAAGTCTGACTTGAGAACAGAAAGTCTCAAATGTATTTAAGATAAGTCGTTGCTAGTTTCCATTAGAGTTCCCACTGGGATACAGCCATAATTATCAGATTATCTTTAATCTGTCGTGTTCTTACTGAGCTTTAAGTGAACTCTGTGCACTGTATGGTTTCTAGAATCATATACTATACTATCCTTCCTCTTGAGCCAAATAAAACACTTGTTAATGTACAGTTTGCTTTTAAATGTTAAATATGGAAAAAATAATGTAGTTGTGTTTTTAAGTGAAGTTTGTGTTTGAGTCTGGGTAGGGAACTGGATATATTTTGATTTTGCTAGTGTGTGAGGCTCTACAGACAAATATTTCTGTATTCTTAAGTTTATCTGCAGCCGTATTATGCAACGTGGGTCTATAAACTTAGGTATATCATACACATATGGACAAAGTATTGGGACATGTTGAATTCAGGTGTTTCTTTTCTACCAGGGGTCTGGGATACAAAACAATAATAACAAATGTCATAATATAGTTTTATATTGTGATAAATATCATTGCATTGGTTAGTTTTGTTTAAATTGTTTTCTTTTATCTTCTATCTTTATATCCAAAATGCCTCAGAGATGCTTTTTACTTAATTTCCCCCCCTAATAAACTTTAAGGAAATATAGATGTTTATATCTCAAATCAGCATGAACAGGACCTCTTATGAGCTGTTCATCAAATCATTTTTTCCCCCTATATTAAATCCACTGATCATATACAAGCTCAGATGAAATTCAAAGGTTATTATATCAAAACAGAGAAAGAGTGACATTTTCAACAAAATATACTATCATCATTAACTGAACATAAAACCAAGCATCTATAACAACTGTCATTTATCAAAGTATATGGGTTTTACTGGTAAATTAATGTTGGTGTTTCCACATTCACTACAGAGCCTCTGAATATTTAACACTTTAAAATCTTAAACTGTTGTGTGGATTTTTCTTCTACATTCAGCTTTATTGCCTTCTTTTTTTTTTTTTTTTTTTATAATAGTATTGTTTGCATTTTTCAGTAAAAATCAGGTATTTCTGGTAAATTCTATTTAATTTACTGACATATAGATGCTTGTAAAAGCTCAGAGTAAATTCAGAATCAGAGCAGTGACAACTCATGTTGAGTTGAGTTCATACTGAGTTGAGTTTATTTTTTAATCATTGTAAAAGTTTATTTTAGTTTATTTTTTTTGATTTTATGTGTTGTTTTCTTACTTGCTGTTTTTAATCACCTTCTACATGTTTCTTTTATAATGTTCTAAATGTGTTTCTTTTTGTTTCTTTTATTTCAATGTCCTGTGTGAAGCACCTTGAATTGCCTTGTTGCTGAAATGTGCTATACAAATAAACTTGCCTTGCCTTGCCTACAAAACAAAACAAAATAAACAAAAAAAAACAAGTTACAATTAAATTAAAGGTTGGTCTCTGTCAGTGGCCACAATGTATAGCAATATATTCAAATGATTTAAAACACAATACATAAAACACACCACAGCAGCAGGAAATACGATAAAAAAACTGAGGAAATACTTTTTCAGAAAAAATACTGACCTGTCTTATTGGAGGTCTGCGCTCTCCGAGTGCTTTTGTAGTTCAACATTATTTTGATGAGACATTTAAACAGTTCTTTTGCACAAATCAAGGACATTTAGAAGTAATGTTCTGGTCCTTGAGAAAAAGTTTGGGGATCACTGCTCTAAAGCTGAAAAGTTCATATATAGTTTTTCTGAAGGTGCTTTATTACCTCCACTGTTTTCACTGGAGTTTGTCTATTTGTCTGTTTGTTTGTTTGTTGTTTGTTTGTTTGTTTGTTTGTTTGTCTGTCTGTTAGCAAGATAACTCAAAAAGTTATGGCTGGATTTTGATGAAATTTTCAGGAAATCTTGATATGACATAAGGAACAAATGATAAAATTTGGTGGTGATGGGGGTGGGGGGCTGACCTGCCTTGGCGGGGTCTGCGATGTCTGAGATCTTTCTAGTTCAGCATTATTTTGATGAGACATTTAAACAGTTCTTTTACACAAATCATGGAATTTAGAAGTAATGTTCTGGTTCTTGAGGAAAAGTTTGGGGATCACTGCTCTAAAGCTGAAAAAGTTCATATATACTTTTTCTACGGGGTGTTTTTCTGAAGGTGCTTTATTACCTCCACCAAGGAACGGCAGAGGTTATGTTTTCATCTGGTTTGTTGTTTTTTGTCTGTCTGTTAGCAAGATAACCCAAAAAATTATGGTTGGATTTTGATGAAATTTTCAGGAAATGTTGATACTGGTGGTGTTGGTGGGGTGGTGGTGGTGGTGGTGACCTGTGTTATTGGAGGTCTGCGCTCTCCGAGATCTTTTCTAGTTCAGCATTATTTTGATGAGACATTTAAACAGTTCTTTTACACAAATCATGGAAATTTAGAAGTAATGTTCTGGTTGCCCTGTGATGAACTGGTGACTTGTCCAGGGTGTACCCCGCCTTCGCCCGTAAGTAGCTGGGATAGGCTCCAAGTGACCCCCGTGACCCTAGTGAGGATAAAGCGGGTTCAGAAAATGAATGAATGAATGAATGAATGTTCTGGTTCTTGAGGAAAAGTTTGGGGATCGCTGCTCTAAAGCTGAAAAAGTTCTATATACTTTTTCGACGGGTGTTTTTCTGAAGGTGCTTTATTACCTCCGCCAAGGAACGGCAGAGGTTATGTTTTCATCAGGGTTTGTCTGTTTGTTTGTTTGTCTGTCTGTTAGCAAGATAACTCAAAAATTTATGGTCAGATTTTGATGAAATTTTCAGGAAATGTTGATACTGGTAGTGTTGGGGGGGGGGGGGCTGACCTGCCTTATTGGAGGTCTGCGCTCTCTGAGTGCTTTTGTAGTTCAACATTATTTTGATGAGACATTTAAACAGTTCTTTTACACAAATCACGGAAATTTAGAAGTAATGTTCTGGTTCTTAAGAAAAAGTTTGGGGATCACTGCTCTAAAGCTGAAAAAGTTCATATATACTTTTTCTACGGGTGTTTTTCTGAAGGTGCTTTATTACCTCCGCCAAGGAACGGCAGAGGTTATGTTTTCATCGGGGTTTGTCTGTTTGTTTGTTTGTTAGCAAGATAACTCAAAAAGTTGTGGATGGATTTTAATGAAATTTTCAGGAAATGTTGATACTGGTACAAGGAACAAATGGTTAATATTAAATTTTGGTGGTGACTGGGGAGGGGGGCTGACCTGCCTTAGCAGGGGTCTGTGATCTCCAAGTACTTTTCTAGTTCAGCATTATTTTGATGAGACATTTAAACAGTTCTTTTGCACAAATCAAGGAAATTTAGAAGTAATGTTTGGTTCTTGAGGAAAAGTTTGGGGATCACTGCTCTAAAGCTGAAAAAGGTCATATATACTTTTTCTACGGGGTGTTTTTTGAAGGTGCTTTATTACCTCCACCAAGGAACGGTGGAGGTTATGTTTTCATCTGGTTTGTTTGTTGTCTGTTAGCAAGGTAACTCAAAAAATTATGGTTGGATTTTGATGAAATTTTCAGGAAATGTTGATACAGGTGGTGATGGTGGGGTGGTGGTGACCTGCCTTATTGGAGGTCTGTGCTCTCCAAGTACTTTTCTAGTTCAACATTATTTTGATGAGACATTTAAACAGTTCTTTTACACAAATCATGGAAATTTAGAAGTAATGTTTTGGTTCTTGAGGAAAAGTTTGGGGATCGCTGCACTAAAGCTGAAAAAGTTCACATATACTTTTTCTACAGGGTGTTTTTCTGAAGGTGCTTCATTCGATATATGCCCACAGTGTTGCGGTCGTGGCTGTATAGTCTATAGGTGAAGCAGTGCAGCAGTCCAAATCTCTTTCAGTAAAGGGTTGTTAGTTCCTTTTGATTTGTGTTTGGCCGCCTGTCACCCAAACCCATTCCCTGAAATCACATCACTATAATGGTCTAATCAGCACTTAACGAGCCATGTTACATAAAATCAATGCCCCCCCCCCCCCCCCACCCCTTCCATTTGAGAATGCAGAATATTTGGAGGAGGCAGATGAAGGCTTGTGAAAAGCGGTTTGGAGATGCTTGTCGATACGGCGCCGCAGTCGCTCGGACGAGGTGGGCCTGCCGAGAGAACCCAGGATGCACTCGCCCTCCGAGTTCAATGATCCTCCCTGAGATCCCAGCTTTTACAGCAAAATCCTTTGTTTTGCTGACGAATCGGGTATCGATTTCAACAAGTCCGAATAAGGTTGTTAGGCTGCTGTCGAACAACTCGTCTACCTGTGGAGGCTTCAAGCGAGGATGAGAGAAAACACATCCCATATGAAATGCTTCTCTTGTGAACTTCTCTCGGTATTATTTTCGGGATTGTAAACTTTTTCACTGCGGGCTGTTTTCTCGGAGTTTACACAGACAGACGAACATAATATTTCCACCTTGTTTCATGCATGCATCGCCTCGTGGTTGGTGTAGGAGGATGTGTATCTGTGAAATACAAATATATACGACACGCCATCAAGCATCGACAACCCCGTGCGAATCGTCACGGAGATGTGTCAGGCCTGCAAAGGAGGAGGAAATTACAAATCAAGTCGTAGCTAAACACCAGAGGTACTTCAACCTCGCTGTGCCTGCTGATGCATGGAAAACAATTCTGGGATGCAGCCTAAATTCAGTCCTGCCCCGGACTATCTGCTGCCAATGAAAGCCAGCAGGTCCTGTGCATTATCTTGATAGAACTGCAGAAAGCATAACAATGCCAGCTTGTTTCCATTTCACTAGACCTTGGAGCTGCAAATGAATAATATATTGGAGGCATCTGAGAGGTAAATGAATAAATCTACAGTAGGTGGAGGGATTTGGAGAAAGTGTCATAGAGCTACAACACTACCTGGTGGCGGAGTTGAGTATTGCCAAAAAAAAAAAAAAAAGCAGAAATGAGCTGCACACTCCTTCATAATACATAAAATAAAATGTTAAACATTCCCTGGAGGGGTGTGCTTTGGTTTTTGTTTTTTTCTCTACAGTGATTGATAACCGAGATAGGTGTGATTGTGCATGTGTTTGTGCAAAAAACACACACACACACATACACATACACATACACACAGCCCAAACACATTCCTCATTAAATGTTGCTTTCTCTGTCAATGAATCAGAAAATGTGATTGTTCTGCTCCCCATTAAGATGAGACCATGTGCACAATTGCTCCATCCACGCTGGAGATAATTAATATCAATGACCCTGCTGACTTTTCAAATGCATCATGTTGGGGCTTAATGATCATGTGTCATAAGCAGCCGGAGGTGGAGACACCCGGCTCAGTGTGTTTTTTGCTGCCAGACTCAGACCAGGGGCTCCAGAGCTGACAGCCGAGACCAGGTGAATAATTGTCGATGGCATCTTATTACATTGCCAGCCTGATCTGATTTACTCCGGTAGCAAATGGTGGGAATAGACCTAGTGTTGTTGTGGGTATTGAATTAACGAGGTTTACGCACAAATGGACCTCACCCTGACGGCAGATACATCATAGAAGATTAAAGAGGATTTCCATGTGCTTGCTTCATTACACAATAAAAGTCCCTCCACATGTGTTTGTCTTTACCGTCGCAGATATGGTGCGTTTTCTCGCCGCGTGTCGACCTTGTCGGAGGCGTCTTTTTTTAATCTAATTTTAGCCGTGTGGACAAAGATAGGTTCTCAGGAGAGGGTCTGACCACGCTTCAGGAAATGTGTTACTTATGAGATATGGCCGGTGTAGCTGCTGCAGGCCTGGGAAGATAAGTGACAGGGACGGTCAGTTATGAAATGGTTATTACAGAGGAAAAAACAAGACATGGTTCTACTCCTCCTCTGTTCTTCTGTTCTTCTTCTCCTTCTTCTCTTCTTCTTTCTTCTCTTCTTCATCTCTTCTCGTCTTCTTCTTCTCCTCCTCCTTCTCCTCCTCCTTCTTCTACTTCTTCTTCTTTGTCTTCTTTTCTTCATCTTCATCTTCTTCTTCGTCTCTTCTTCTCCTCCTCCTCCTTCTTCTCCTTCTCTCTTCTTCACTTCTTCTTCTTCTTCTTTGTCCTTCTCCTCCTCCTCCTTCTCCTCCTCCTTCTTCTACTTCTTCTTCTTTGTCTTCATCTTCTCCTCCTCCTCCTCCTCCTCCTTCTCCTTCTTTGTCTTCTCCTCCTCCTCCTTCTTTTTCCTCTTCTTTGTCTTCATCTTCTTTTTCTCCTCCTCCTCCTCCTCCTTCTTCTTCTTCTTCTTTGTCTCCTCCTCCCTTCTTGTCTTCATGTTCTTCTTCTCCTCCTTCTCCTCCTTCTCTCTCTTTCTTCTTCTCTTTCTTCTTCCTCCTCCTCTCTTCTTCTTCATCATCTTGTCCTCCTCCCTTCTTCTTCTCCTTCTTGTCCTTCTTCTCCTCCTCCTTCTTCTTCTTCTCTCTTCTTCCTCCTCCTCCTCCTTCTTCGTCTTATTTTTTCCTCCTTCTCCTCCTTCTTCTTCTCCTTTTTTTCCTCTTCCTTCTTCTTCTTCTTCTTTGTCTCCTCCTCCTTCTTCTTCTTCTTCTCCTTCTTTTTTTTCTCTTCCTTCTCCTTCTTCTTCTTCTCCTCCTCCTCCTTCTTCTTCATCGTCTCCTTCTTTTCCTCCTCCTTTTTCCTTTTCTCCTGCTTCGTCCTCTCCTCCTCCTTATTCTTCTTCTTCTATTGTTTTTGGTTCAGTTTGTTTGTTTGTTAACACTTTAGCAACAAAAGTATTGGTTGAATTCATACAAAATGGAGTTTATAGATCGCCAGTGACCCAGAATAGTTATGATTTACATTTTGGGAAAAGTAAGTCAAAGTTTAAAATTTTTATGAATTTTTATCCCACCCCCCATTTACTTATAATGGCCCACATTTGTTTATGCTGTCTGTGTCTATGCTGACATCACCACATGTATGATAGACATGATGACATCAGCTCGATCGATGCCAAAATAAGCTACAATATATGCGAGGGGTGGGGTTTGTTATGCTTTTCACCACTTGTTGTTGTTGTTGTTTATTATTACTACTATTATTATTATGAATATTACTGTTACTACTAAATTTTTTGCAAATTTTAACTGAATTTTTGGAAAAATGTACACAGGTTTCTATCCTTTATTCTTACACTTGAACTCAGTATTGTTTCTAATATACATGTAAGAGGTTGCAGAATAACTAGCTGCGCTGATGAAAAAGTATCAAATAATCTATCCTTTTAATCAATTCATGGCAATTATGGTGTTATCTTTTGATTAATATTGTGATAAATTTTCTAATGTTTTGAACTTGACAAAAAGTCCTAAGATAGGCCATAATTTAAAAAAACAGTGATTTTCCAACTGGCTTGTCATCTCAGAAAGAAAAATATCATTTTTCAAGCCTAATTTGTTCATTATGGTTCATTTTATTAATTTATTGCTTGATTTGTTCAGTTTTTTTTCCCCCTCATTTCTGTTGATTTAGTTATGTTTCGCCCAACCATTTATGTCATGCCTACTTTATTAACTCAAAATGATAAATTAAGCAGATGTGATTTTTTTTTTTTTTAATAAATATATTTTATTTTCAGCAGCAAGATGACACAATGCCAAGAACCATTATGTGGATTGTAGATTTTTTTTTTTTAACCAACATTGTCTAAAAAACGGAAACCTAATTTCAGTCTTATTTATTTTTTACAGCTTTTATTCACTGTGGTAAAAGCCTAATAATAGTAATATAAGCTCAGTAATTAAAATGACTGAAACTGCGTATTTATCTCAATATCGATTCTTTAATCTAATCGTTTTCAGGCTCTTCTCAGAAACTACATCTCCCTTCAGCAATACTCTAAACGTGATTGGCTGAGCTCATCCACGTGACTGAAACAAGCCAATGACGAAACACCTAAACAGGAAGTGTCTCTGTCTGCAGCAGTGATACAACGTGAAAGTCAAGTCAGAGTGAAACGTGTAATCTCTCTAAACACGACGTATTATGTTGTTTTTTTTTTTGTGTTATTCTCTTAGAGTCATAAGTGTCAGCTTTTATCACCATGTTTCAGGCTGCAGTTAAAGCTCTTTGTTTGGTACCTACCGGCTCTCTGTCCGGGGGAATGTTGCTAAATCTTCGACATTATTAAGAAACACCGATAAAAGTCAGAATATCCGAAGCACTGTCAGCTGCAGAAATAGGAGAAAAAGTCCAAATACAGGTAACGTAACACCAGCTTTTATCATCTGATATTTTGTGGCCATTCGTATCGATTTGTGCTAATAATCCATCAAGCCTAGCAAATACCCACTATTAAGATTTATTGTTTTATATTAATAATTTCTATACATTTTAGATTAATGCATTGAAGTGGCTGATATCAGTTGCTCAAACACAATTTAATCTACTAACATTGTTTAAACCAGATTCACACCATAAAAATAAAAATCCTGAACTGCTGGGTTATAATTGAATAATTTCACTCAACTCTTTTTCAGTAAATATTTTATGTACTTGTAGTTTCCATTTCATGCACTCTATTCTTAATGTACTTTATACTTAATATTATTTCTTTAGGTTCACTAGCATTATAACTTTCCAGATTCTAGTCACTGATCATCTTCATGTTTCTCATAATGTGTCAATTTCCACTATTTTTCATGTAACGTTTAAATTATAGTAGGGATGAACTTGCTGAAGAAGAAAATGTAAATTGGTGGTAATATTTTAATTTTAGAGTCATTTGTTGGTCATGAAGGAAATGCACAGATTACACTGGGTTATAAAAAAATGTTTTTTTGCAAGTTGTCTGGGTTTTTTCAACTGAATTAGGACCATTTTGCACCGCTAAATCCAAAAATGACATCTGTTTTTCCCAATCAGTCAGGTTTTTTTTGCTAATTTGATTTTGAAAAATTTGATCTTCTCACAAAATTGATTACATTTTTGTGACTTTATCAGTTGATTTTTTATATAGTTCTCACCCAAAATAGGTTTTAAGAGAAAAAAATATTTGATCACTTGATTCCTGTTAGGTACAATGGTGTATTCACCGCAGATGTAGCAGAATACGTCAGGCTTATTTTTGCAAGATCTTCTAGTCGAAGCCATTTCATTCACCTGTAATATTAAAAAAAACCCATTAATCATAAATTGGCAAAAGTAAAATCTTCAGAACTCGTTTATTGCAAGAAATATGAATTTTGTATCATATGATGTGAAAATGCCCATAAATGTAAGCAAAAATGTTAAAAAGCCAATATGTAGCATAGTTCAGAAAGTTGACCTGATTGAGCAAAATTAATGTGATTTTTGGATTCAGCACACCAAAATTATCCTAAATCAGCTCAGAAAACTTAAACAACAAATTTGTTGTTGACCAGTGTTATCAATCATCCTATGCACAGTTGCAGAAAAAATTACTAGACCACCCTTGTTTTCTTCAATTTCTTGTTCATTTTAATGCCTGGTACAACTGAAGGTACATTTGTTTGGACAAATATAATGATAACAAAAAAATAGCTCATAAGAGTTTAATTTTAGAGCTGATATCTATCCATTTTCCATGTTTTGTTGATAATACCAAAATCACTTCAGTTCTTACATTAATCGATGGCATTGTACTGACAAAAACAGTGCTTTTAGGCATTCCATGTTTTCTTTTCTGTCTGTTTAGTCATGATACACACAGGAGTTCGTACTTGATTGCATAACCATTGTTTTTGATGACTTTTCATGGTCTAATATTTTTTTTCTGCGACTGTTTTTAAATGTACAATCTCATGGTGTTAGAAAATACCATTTAAACAACATATACTGTGATGAAGCTAAAGTGTAGTATTTCCTTCAGTTTTACACATAAGTCTTCAGCTCATTAGATGACTTTCTTTTCCAGGTAGTTATACTTTGATTTAACCTCCTGAGACCCAGCAATGCATTTTTGTCCTCTGTAGGGGCCAAAAGTTTGACAGTTTTACTTAAAAAATGCTGTCCATTGTAAAGGACATTCCATTAAAAAAAATAAATAAATAAAAAGTAAGTTTAAAAGTTTATCTGCAAAAACAGTTGCATGATGCAGTTTCCAATAAAGACATTTTTTTTAATGTAAAAAAGCTAAACTATTCACATTTCACCATTAATCCCATTTGTTCCTGTTTTTAAGTAAACTTCTCTGGTTTTAATTCATCTTTGTCACTTTTACCTTGTGGTATTTCTGATATGTTCATTGTATGTTTCAAGTATTTTGTGTTTTGTCTTGGCTGTATTGTAAATTATGTTGCTTCCTCAATATATGTCTGAGTTGAAATAAAGGTAATGAATGACATTTTAAAGCAGCTGTCTGAGTGTTATCAGGCTAAACACATTTTTAAAAAAGTACAAAAAACCCTGACAAAAACGTAGTGACTTCATTTTACATTTCAGTTGTAATTTTAAATCAGAGCCTTTTGCAGTTATATAATTTGACCAACTGATATTTATTCTGTGTCGTTCTTTCTCCCTTCACTTATAAATGTTAGGTGCAGCAACTCAAAGTTAATATAAGGATTATCAAAAAGTTACAGACTGTTTCCAGAGTCTAATGTATTTAATCAATTGGCATTTCATGTCATTAGAAAGCCATGTTTTAAAGCATTTTGTGCTTGTTTTTTTATTCGCTCTATCTTTTCCAGATCTTATTAGACATCTAATAATGGCAGTCCTGAACGATGCGAAATGTTACACTTTTTATAGAAAAATAAACCATTTTCTTTCAAAAGTACCCCAAATGTTACAACTATGCACCATATCCTTCCATAAACTTGTCAATGCTTCAGAAAACATGTGAAAAACCTGCACTGGATGGGGTTAAGTTTAATAGTCTCCTCATGCAAACTGATAATGAGTTTTTTTAGGCCTAAGTTCATGAAAAGTTGACTATTTCTAAACATGTGGTTCTCACATGACAGCAACGCTACAAATACATGATGATCTCATTGAATACGATGTTGTAGATTAAACCGCAAATAGTTTTTAAAGTAAAAATAAAAAAGGAAAACAAGGAAAAAGGTACATTTATACAGCTGTTAAATTAATCCAAAACAGGGACCATTTTACTGCACAGTGACTACATAAACTTAAAGGTTATAGTGGTGATAATACTTTTATTTATTTAATTTTACTCATAATGGAGTATTTTCACTCATTGATCAGCAAACTTTCCATCACTGCTATGCCATACTTGAATTTCACACTATGCCTTACAATTATCATAGATATAGACTTTATTTTGAACATAAGTGGACAAAAGAATTTCCAAATGTCAAAGGATACTCCGGTATACTCAAATAAGTCAACAACAAAAAGAAAAATATCACACAAATTCATTGTTATTTCATTGGAGCTCTGTAACAATACTTTTTGTCCAGAAAGGAGTAGAAAGAAGCTGAGCTCATATTGTCCTACCCCAATTTTTTTTTATATTTATTTTATTTATAATGTAATTCTGTATTGATGGCAGACATTATTACATTTAACCACCAATTATGATTAAATAGAATGTTCAGATCATCCACTAACATCAAACATCTGCTGTGTTTTGTTTGTTTCTCTGTCGTAGGGTTGGTTCGATCTGTCAGAGGCTCAGAAGGAACACCTGTTTGTCCATGTGAATGATGGGAGCTCCCTGCAGCCGTTACGATTGTTGCCACTTCGGAGCTGAATACCCGTAAGCAAAGTTTTATTTTTAATGTAGGTATCAGTCATGGATTATGTTAATATATGACTGATACTGCATTTATGTGCAATGTAATACAGTGCAATATTCATCCTTTTTTTTTTTTTTAATTCAAATTTTCATTCACAACAGGCTCATAAGACATTATACAGGACATCAATAGTACAAAGTACGCTGCTCTCTTTATTTTTTTTTTTGTGAAGAAAAAAGGGTATCAATAATGCTCACTGAAAGGAAGAAAAAGACAGCAAAAAAAAAGGAGAATAAATAATGTAAATAAGTTTTTTAAAAAAAGGATAATAATCATATTAACAAGTTTGTACACATAGCCAATCACTCTTTTAGGGAATAAGACAAAGAAAATTATTCATAAATAGATATATATGTCTACACACAAAGTAGTATTTATAGTCATAGTACAAAGAAAAAAAACTAAATAAGTATGTAAAAAACGGAAAATATTCCTCCAGTTTTATCACAATTACAATGTGCAATAATATGTTTACATTTTCTAATCACTTTCTTTTCACCCTCTACGCCCATTTATTTAATTTTATTACTATCTGCACTCTGCTTTCGTTGCTCTTCTATGTTGGAAAAAAAAATTGCAAATGTGGCTACATGACATAACCAGCACTTTACACTTGGAAAGGACAAGACATGTCTTTAAAACGATGTGAATAACATAAACTAACTGAAATTTCTTCAGAACAATCAGTGCAATTTTAACAATATTATGCCTCAGTTTGTCATTTACACATGCGCGTTACAACGTACAGATCACAGCGGATCTACGAATACACAAAATGTTTAATAACAGACATAATGTTGTAAAACTGCACTTAAGACATTTCAGGTTGTTCATATGTATTTCTTCAGGTTATTCATGTTTTTTGAGAAATGATAGATGGTTTTAGTGTAAATACAGTAAAATTAAAAGAAAATGTGTACATTTACAAGGAGAAAAATTGGGAGTTATCCTTATTTATAGGTTAATATGATCGTATTTTACAGGTTTGACCCACTTGAGATTGGTCTGAATGTAAAACCTGAAATAAAATAACTGTTAATATTTTAGTGTAATTTTTGCATTTCACAAATTAATCCCATGTGCCGGACTAGACCCTTTGGCGGGCCGGATTTGGCCCCCGGGCCGCATGTTTGATACCCCTGCTGTAGACCATATTGGACCTGAGTATAATTAAAAATAATTAAAATAAGTATAATTTTAACAATATTCTGCCTCAGTTTATCATTTACACATGTACATTATATATAACTTACAGATCACAGTGGATCTACAAACACACAAAACATTGAGTAACAGGCAGAATATTGTTAAAATTGTACTTACTTCTCTTAAGACATGTCAGGTTATTCATATTTTTTGCAAAATTATACTTTGTTTTAGTGTAAATATATGAAAATATTTACATTTACAATGAGAAAAATTGAAGTTGTCAATATTTATATGTTATTATGATAGTATTGACTGAATCCTGCCCACTTGGATTGAATTGTTCTGAATGTGGAACCTGAACTAAAAGGATTGTTAATATTTTAGTGTAATTTTGCATTTTACAAATTCATCCACGTGCCGGACTAGATCCTTTGGCGGGCTGGATTTGGCCCCCGGCTGCATGTTTGACACCCCTGCTGTAGACCACATTGGACCTGAGATTGGTGACCCACTGTCTCCCTGTAGCTGCTGTCACTGTCTTGTAATATGTGTTGAAATAACCAAAAGTGGTCACTTACCCGATAAAGGGATAAATGACTCACTATCAATAAATCACTATTAATTCCGTGGCTCGGAATTTTGTTCTACATGTCATATGTTGAATGACAATTAAAGAAAAAAATCTTGAATCCATTAACAGAAACTAGCTCAATGTTTCCTGTTTTTTTTTTTTTTGGTTTGTTTTTTTTCTTCATTTCAGGTTGCTCACATTCGGTAGTGCTGTTGAAATCACAGGTATCTTAAAGAAAAGTCCACATGAGAAACAACCGGTGGAACTAGAAGCAAATCAGATCCGTGTAGTAGGAGAATGTAACCCTGTGGTAAGAAACAGATCTGTTATGTTCACTCATTTCAACACTTTGATATAATTAACTTTATTATTTCTACCTATATCTTACAGGATTTCCCCTTTAAAGTCAAAAAGAGGCACAGTCTAGAGTACCTTCGACAGTTTCCTCATCTCAGGTGTCGGACAAATTCTTTTAGTTCCCTGTTGAGAATACGAAGCGAGGCCACTGCGGCAATTCACTCATATTTCAAGGTGAAACTTTGAGTAGAGACGTCTCATACTGAATGCAGAGGAAACAACTTTGCGTGGATCTTATTTTTGTTTATTTGGTTTTCTTGCAGTCGAACGGCTTTGTGCAGATTCACACTCCAACGATCACGTCTAATGACTGCGAAGGGGCAGGGGAGCTCTTTCAAGTAGAGGTGAATATCTGCAGAAGGTTTCTAAAGTTATACCATTCATCAACATGTCGCTTAGAATTCACACTATTAATTATTCCACTGACTTTAACCCATAAACACCCAGTAATACTTTGGTGGCAGTTCCCGAATGAATTTTTCCTCTATATTTAACCTAACAATATTTAACACGCTTCCTGAAACTTGCACAAGTGTTCCTCAAATATTCGGGTGACAACTTCTCCCATTCTTCTTTAATAGTATCTTCCAGACTTTCTCGTAATAGTTTTGCTCATAGTCATTCTCTTCTTTCCATTATAAACAGTCTTTATGGACACTCCAACTGTTTTTGAAATCTCCTTTGGTGTGACGAGTGCATTCAGCAAATCACACACTCTTTGACGTTTGCTTTCCTGATTACTCATATGGGCAAAAGTTTCTGAAAAGGTATGGATAATAGTGTTAGGTATGATTATGAAATCAATATATGTTTGGTTTCAAAACAATTGACGTAGTGCCTGCTGAGAAAAAACAACTAAATATTCATTGTAAATTTTGCTTCCCCACCCCGTATATCCTTGAATTAAAAAGAATATTAACTCTTAAAAACCTAGAATTCATTCTGTGGCAACTTCCAAATGAATTTTTCTCAGCATGTTGAAGCTGAAGTGATTTGTCATCATTTATTATAATATTATCCTCTTTATTTTGCATTTTTCAGTGAAAATCTGGTATTTTCTTTTGTTTAATTTACAGGTCATGTATGTTCATAAAAGCTCAGAGTAAATTAAAAAGCTACTATTTCAGAATAGAGAAAACTTAGAGAAAAATTGAGAAAAAGTGAGTTTTTTGGCAAAATATGTCATTAACTGAAGTGTTTTTACACACATTTTGGTTATGCAGTGTAAATACTGTCAAATGAGTTTATTCTAACCTGGTATAGGCCTATTTTGTTCTATTTGGTTCATTGTTCTGGCTTGAAGTCAAAGGACAGGAGTGAGTATTTAACCCTTTCATGTATACTGGTCACTACAGTGGACAGCTATTCTACAGCTGTTCTCTTGTGTATTCATGGATTTTTTTTTTTTTTTTTTTACACATGTCTTTATTAAAGTTTTAAGACACTACGTATCTTTTCTGACATGAATTGGTAACCTTGTGTAGATTTCCCCTGAGCATAAACCCCCAGAATCACAAGCCCCCCATAGCTTTCACACAATTTATCAGTAAATACATGTTTCGTTGCTTCAAAAATTAAACGCATGATGTCCAGCCTATTATTATTATTATTATTATTATTATTATTTATTTATTTTTTATTTATTTATTTATTTTTTAACTTTTTTAGTTTTTAATGTTTTTTTTTCTTTTTATTTATTTTATCTGTTTATTTATTTATTTTTATTTTTATTTTTTATAAGAATTTTTTCAATCACATTGTTTTTTTCATGTTTAAAGAGAAATGAAAACACTCAGGGAAAAAAAATCTTGATTAAGGTTCTCATAATTCGTGCATGAAAGGGTTAAAAGTTATTATGTTAAGTTATTTGAAGATGAGAATGGGGGTGAGATGAAATAAGTTTTTCTTCTTCCCAGTCCTTTTTGAGTATAAATGAATGATTTTTTGTTTTGTTTTGTTGGAATTTTGAATTTGCTTGTATTCCGTGAATGCTCAAAATAAACAAACAAAATCAAAATCAAATCAAATCAATAACTCCATGGGTTTTACTGGTGAATCAATGTTGTAGAAGATGACGGTGTTTCCACGGTAACTATGGAGCCTCTGAACGTCCAAATGGCTCATATGTGATGACCACGAAAAGACGACAAACCACATTTTACACCAATTCTTTACATGTATTGATAGGATTAATGGATCAACTGCAATTAAACAGTTTAGATCAGTAGATGTTTTTGTTGGATGTTTGTGTTTTTTTTTTTTGAACAAAGTTTTATTCATATTTCAAGCTTTACAATATGTATAATCCTTACATATTCTTATTGTAGAAAGCTACATATCTTTTATAACATAAAAAAAATAAAAATAAAAATAAAAAAAATAAACAAATAAATATAACTTCTCGGCAAACTGGTACCTCAAATCAGTGTACTGTTACAAGGTCTTATTTGCATACCTAATATATCTGCCTACAATTATTTTAATAATTACATAAAATACAAATAATATCCCCCCAGCGCCAGACTCTCAAATGCTACAATATCAAATCCAAATGGGTTATCAAAGGATTCCACCTCCTCTTGAACAAATCAGTGGTAAGGTTTAGGTTTGCTGTTATTTTTTCCATTGTATAAGACCCTCACAATTCTTTCCTTCACTGATTTATTGTTGGAGGAAGTGGTTTATACCAGGATACAGTTGTCATTTTTTTTGCTACCAAGACAAGAATTTTCAAAAGATATTCTTTATCGTTATTTAAAAAATTAGCAGGGAGCACTCCAAAGATAAAAATCAGTGGGTCAATTCAATGTAAGTGTGTAGTATTTTAGAAAGTTCCCCCCTAATTCCCTCCCAGAAAGACTTAAGTTTTGGACAATCCCAAAAAATGTGTGTGTGATCTCCAATTTGTCTACAGTGTCTCCAGCATAAATTTGTTTTAGTTTTGTCAAACTTAGAAATAATAAATGGGGTTTTAAAATATCTAACGTTCACTTTCCAAACTAGAAGCACTCGGAGAGCGCAGACCTCCGCCAAGGCTGATCTGTGGCCCCCCCTGTGGGCCCACCCCCCATGCCAAGGAGGTTATGTTTTTGCCAGGGTTTGTTTGTTTGTTTGTCTGTCTGTTTGTCTGTCCGTTAGTGTGCAACATAACTCAAAAAGTTATGGACAGATTTTGATGAAATTTTCAGGGTTTGTTGGAAATGGGCCCCCCCGTGGGCCCCCCCACCCCCGATCACCACCAAAATTTAATCATTTCTTCCTTATCCCATTTCCAACAAACCCTGAAAATTTCATCAAAATCTGTCCATAACTTTTTGAGTTATGTTGCACACTAACGGACAGACAAACAAACGGACAGACAAACAAACAAACAAACAAACAAACAAAGCCTGGTAAAAACATAACCTCCTTGGCGGAGGTAATAAACTCTTTCCATGTTGGGCTGCTGGTCAGTTTGTGTCCATTTTCACACAATTGTTCCCATTCTTGGTCCCCAATCACAACATTCATGTCTAGTTCCCACTTCTCCTTTACCTGAAGAGTACTCCCCGATGTATTCAAATGTAAGCATTTGTAACTAGAAGCACTCGGAGAGCGCAGACCTTCGCCAAGGCTGATCAGTGGCCCCCCCCGTGGGCCCCCCCACCCCCGATCACCACCAAAATTTAATCATTTCTTCCTTATCCCATTTCCAACAAACCCTGAAAATTTCATCCAAATCTGTCCATAACTTTTTGAGTTATGTTGCACACTAACGGACAAACAAACAAACAAACAAACAGACAAACAAACAAACCCTGGCAAAAACATAACCTCCTTGAGGGAGGTAAAGATTGATGTTTGTGTTTTTTACAGGCTAAACTCCAAACTTTGTGCTTTTTTTCCACAGTCGTCGAACCCACTGCACGCAGAGGAAGACAACTTTTTCTCCGTCCCGGCCTTCCTCACTGTGTCTGGTCAGCTTCATTTGGAGGTGATGTCAGGGTGAGATAAAATACACTGCTCGAATCCATCTTCTACGGCACATCTGCCCATTTTCACATTGACATCTCCTCTGTCAGAAAGTACAAGACAGAAACATGCCCACGCTCTGAGGTTCATTTATAATGATGCTTTGTCCCTTGTACTCCAGAGCTTTTTCTAGAGTCTACACATTTGGGCCAACTTTTCGTGCAGAGAACTCCCAGAGCAGGCGTCACTTGGCTGAGTTTTACATGGTGGAGGCCGAAGTCTCCTTTACACAGTCCTTAGAGGATCTTACCAAGGTACAATGTGCTATTAACCTTCAAATACAGTTTACTTTTTGATATCAGTGACATATTGGTGGCGGGGTTGTTATATTCAACTCCAACTAAAAATAGAAGGATTCCATTAAAGCAGTGGTTCCCAAACTTTTTTGACTCATGACCCTATTTTAACATCACAAATTTCTGGCGACCCCAGACATTCAAACCATTTTTTTCCTAAAATTCATTTGTTTTTATTATGTAATAGTTGGCTATACTATGTTGCAAATAAACATTAATATTAGAGGAGATTTAGTCGTTATAATGTTTATTATTGTGGACGGAGGCAGAAAAGCCAGGTGTAGATTACTGCGCAAAGTCAGAATTTTATTTTCCTTGGTCAGGATATGTACAGTCAGTCCAGCTTGGATTTACAAGGCTGACAATGAATACTGAACAAACAAGAACTCAAACTAGACAACTTCCACACGCGGAAATCGTGAGAGGGGCTCGGGGGTCGGAGGGGGCATGTCGGTTCGACGTTGCCAAAGACTTCATGGTCGGAGGAGAATTCTGTGTTCTGAACTCCCTTTTAGTAGTAGTAGTAGTAGTAGTAGTAATAGTATTTTTAGTACTAGTAGTAGTATTTATAGTAGTAGTAGTAGTAGTAGTAGTATTTTTAATAGTAGTAGTAGTAGTATTTGTAGTAGTAGTAGTAGTAATAGTAGTATTTTTAATAGTAGTAGTAGTAGTAGTAGTAGTAGTATTTTTAGTAGTAGTAGTAGTAGTATTTTTAGTAGTAGTAGTAGTAGTAGTAGTTTTAGTAGTAGTAGCAGTAGTAGTAGTAGTATTTTTAGTACTAGTAGTAATAGTAGTAGTAGTATTTTAGTAGTAGTAGTAGTAGTAGTATTTTTAGTACTAGTAGTAATAGTAGTTGTAGTATTTTAGTAGTAGTATTTTGAGTGCTAGTAGTAATAGTATTTTAGTAGTAGTAGTAGTAGTAGTAGTATTAGTGGTAGTAGTATTTTTAGTAGTAGTAGTAGTAGTAGTATTTTTAGTAGTAGTAGTATTTATAGTAGTAGTATTTTTAGTAGTAGTAGTATTTTTAGTAGTACTAGTAGTTGTAGTAGTAGTAGTATTTGTAGTAGTAGTAGTAGTAGTATTTTTAGTAGTAGTAGTAGTAGTAGTATTTTAGTAGTAGTAGTAGTTATCCTAGTAGTAACAGTAGTAGTAGTAATAGTATAAGTATCAGTACTCTCACACATGAATTATGAAAGAGCTGCAGCATCTGAAACTGACCACAGTGAACATTGGACAGATAAACAGAACCACAGTGCTTCAGTTTCAGACTCACAGTTTGTCATGTCTTTATGGATTCTAATTGTCTCTCTCAACTCACCGTATATTTTTTATTAGTAAATTTTTTGTTTTTTGTTTTTTTATCAATTACTAGAAATTTCAGGCAACCCCATTTGAATTCCAGGCGACCCCATGTGGGGTCCCGACCCCAGGGTTGAAAAACACTGCTTTAGAGGGTCGCTGTATAAGATGAAACATGCACACGGGCTTACATAAACCTGATGCTATGTGACAGTCGTTTGTTGATGTTAGTTAAGTGTGCTGCTCCAGGTGCTGCAAAGCTATCTTTATGTTCATTTTTGGCAAAAATCGAGTGGATTTCTACAGCCTGTTTTAATTCCTTCTTAATTTGCTGTGTCTATTACTAGTTACGTCTTGACATTTGCACATATAAGGTCAAGACTTCCGACGAACATTTCTCCGAGTACGACAAATTAGTTTATCGCGGTTTATAGCGGTTGTGGTAAAAACTGAAAATATGTCCAAACCTGATTACCCACAGATGTTAAACATGTGGCCCGGGGGCCAAATCCGGCCCTGCAAAGGGTTCAGTCCGGCCCACGGGATGAATTTGTGAAATGCAAAAATTCCACTGAAGATATTAATAATCAGAATTCCATTTAAAAAAGCAAAATATCACTCCTTTAAGTCTTCATCCTTTTTCCTACCTCTACACAAACCAAAGTTTACTTCCAGTTGAACTTATTAATATGTGAAACACTGTTTGTACACAGCCTAAAACCATTACAATAAATATTTTATCACCTCTGTTGCTTGTTATTTGTTAATTTCTTCCACAGAACGTCTAACTAACCAGCGCTGAACCTTCTTCTTCTCTAAGTCGTTTTACAAAACCGGTGAATTCTTTAAACTTGACTTTCCTGAACGCACCGAATCGATATCACATCCCATATTTCCTGGGTGCTGACACACAGATTCTCACACTTGCCTTATGTGACTTTTAAGTTGCCCTTGTGCACAGTTCCACAGCAGAGCTTTAATTATTAAACCTGTGCTCATTCTTTAGGTCATGGAGGACATGTTCAGGTCTGCTACGGAGCATGTCTTGGCGCAGTGTGCAGACGATGTGGATTTATTTCACAAGCATGTGACTCCTGGACACAGGGTGAGTGCTGAAGGACGATGGTTTAACCCAGTGGTTTCCAACCTTTTTTGGCTCGTGACCCCATTTTAACCCTTTCATGCATAGTGGTCACTCCAGTGGACAGTTCTTCTCCAGCTGTTCTCTTGTATATTCATGGGTTTTGTTGTTTTAGTTCCATATCAGCCAACACAGAGGACACTCATGCACCATCCCATAATAATACACTGACATTCATACCATTATTGTAACTTTGATGTTCTTGATAAAGCTGATCTGCACTAACATGTTTAGTGTAAATCAGTTGCTAATTGTTATTAGACTGTAATTAACAGGGTTTTTTTTTTAATTTTTTTATGGTAATACAAAGGTTTTTCATACATATATATATATATATATTTATTTTTTTTTTCTCCATGAAGTGCGTAATGACTAATATTAAAATATATTAAAATGTGAGAAAACATCGGATTAGCAGTATTAAAAATGTTTTCATATCACTTTCTGATATTGGGTTTTAAACATATGTTTCTTTGCTTCAGAAATTAAATCCATGGTGTAGCTGAGTGGACGTTTTTGTAACTCTATGAAAAAAAAAAATCAATCGCATTGTTTTTTCATGCCTAAGGAGGAAAAAAAACACTCAAGAAAAAATCTTGACTAAGGTCCTCATAATTCATGCATGAAAGGGTTAACATCACAAATTTCTGGCGACCCCAGACATTCAAAACGGAGACTTTTGTTGTGCTAAAATCAATTTGTTCATGATCATGTAATAGTTTGCTATACTATGTTGCAAATAAACGTTAATTTTAGACAAACATCTAGTCTATATAATGTATATTATTATGGACGGAGGCAGAAAAGCCAGGCGTAGATTACTGCACAAAGTGAGAATTTGATTTTCCTTGGTCAGGATATGTACAGTCAGTCCAGCTTGGATTTCCAAGGCTGACAATTAATACTGAACAAACCAGAGCTCAAACTATGAATTATGAAAGAGCTGCAGCATCTGAAACTGACCACAATGAACATTTGACAGATAAACAGAACCACAGTGCTTCAGTTTCAGCTTCACAGTTTGTCATGTCTGTTATGGATTGGTATTGTCTCTGTCAACTCATCATAGATTTTTTATTAGTAAGTTTTTTTTGGGTTTTTTTAGAGCCCGACCGATATGGGATTTTTGGGGCCGATGCCGATATTGGGGGCTAAAAAAAGTCAATGTCCAGTATATCGGCCAATATCCGATATTGGCTGATAACCGATATATTAGCCGATATATGAAATAAGAACACTGATCTACACAGGATATAATAATCTTATATTAGATAATTGTGGACAGGTGGATAAACAGTTGCATAAATCTTTGTTTATCTCACAAACATAATTTACACAACATTCAAATGCAAACTATGCGATCACAAAAATAATTAGAGCAAAAAATATGACTGACCACACAATTATGTTTTCACTCACAAATTTTGATGTGTCTGCCTCACGGCACTACAACTTCTTATGTGGACTAAGGACTAAACTGAGCATGTGCAGAGTGAATTAGGTGAGTCCTAAGTTGTTCCTGATTAGAGCAATAGCAAGAGTTACAACTGACCTGTGTTACAACTGTACCCAGTCTCCCCTACACTATTAACACCCAGGCCTGCTGGCAGAATGAAACTGTGAGGTAGACAGGAAGTGCACGGACATGGGTGTGTGTGGGGGGAGTGAATACTTCATAAGACGGGGGGGGGGGGGTTAGTGGTTCATCCTTGTCAGAGCGCGCAGTAGCAGCCCGTGATTTTCGGGTTGTAGCTCCGTGATTGTGTGTGTGGGGTGATAGCGTACATTGTCTGAGCAGGAGTGAAAGTAAAACTAACTCACTTTAAAGTTCCTCTTATTCTCCGGGCAGCACACGCACAGAGGAGCAGCGAGCGACAGAATCTCCGCGCAGCAAAAATCAGTTTATATATCGGCTACATCGGCTACATATTGGCTGATGTTGATTAATTGGTGATACGCTATAATCGGCCCGCCGATTAATCGGTTGGGCTCTGGTTTTTTTATTAGTTGCTAGAAATTCCAGGCGACCCCATTTGAATTCCAGGCGACCCCATGTGGGGTCTTGACCCCAAGGTTGAAAAACACTGGATTAGTGTATCAGAAGTTATTAAACATATTAAATCAGTAAATGATTTTGGTCACCAGTGGCTGTGTGGGTCTTTATGGGTTAATATAAAGTGCTGTAAGTGTTAATTTGAAGTGACTGCATACTCTTCTTATGGCTCAGAAGTAGCATCATACATACCTTACATATGTTGAAAACCCCCTGTAAATTAAATTGACTGGCATTCTTTGAAAATGACATTGAAAATACACTGACCTTTAACTATAAAGACTAACAAGAGCAGTTTTTCTAGCGGGGGCCTGCTGACGGTACACCATCACTCTGTGCTTCGGAGGATCCTGGAACCCGTAGATTTCCATACGAGAAAGACTGAACACAATCTGTAGTCAGCCTGCACATCATGTCTGTCCACATTCTTCTTGTGGCCAGACAGATTCTGATTTATTACACTGGTCAACAACAAATTTATTGTTGAAGTTTTTTGAGCTGATTTAGGATAATTTTGGTGTGCTGAATCCAAAAATCACATTAATTTTGCTCAATCAGGTCAGCTTTCTGAACTATGCTACATATTGGCTTTTTAACATTTTTGCTTACATTTATGGGCATTTTCACATCATATGATACAAAATTATTTCATATTTCTTGCAATAAACAAGTTCTGAAGATTTTACCTTTGCCAATTTATGATTAATGGTTTTTTTAATATTACAGGTGAATGAAATGGCCTTGACTAGAAGATCTTGCAAAAATAAGCCTGATGTATTCTGCCACATCTGCGGTGAATACATAATAAATACATCCTGTTAGAAAATGAGTTTTTTTTTCTCTTAAAATTTTTTTGGGTGAGAACTATATAAAAAATCAACTGATAAAGTCACAAAAATGTCATCAATTTTGTGAGAAGATCAAATTTTTCAAAATCAAATTAGCAAAAAAAACCTGACCTGATTGAGAAAAACAGATGTCATTTTTGGATTTAGTGGTGCAAAATGGTCCTAATTCAGTTGAAAAAACCTAGACAACTTGCAAAAAACATTTTTTTGTAACCCAGTGTAATCATTAGTAATAATGAAAGAAATATGCCGCAATAGTTACTGCGTATCAGGCATCAATTTTACGTTTGAGAATAAATACAGTTACTAGAAATTTCAGGTGACCCCACGTGGGATCTCGACCCCAAGGTTGAAAAACACTGGTTTAACTCCTAAAACCGGGTAACTCCGAGCCCGTTTACTCAACCATATCACTCCAATAACTGGGAGGAATTGGATAATTGGAATAATCAGATCTGATGCGTTTAAATGCACCTCTGATATGGGATAATCAAAAAACCCTGGTTTAGACGTTTCAATTCATTATTGGATTTCTTTCAGAGTACATACCTAAATAATAACAGAAGACTCAAATTTCCCATTATTGAGCCTGTTTACATACACACTAATACTCTGATTATTATCTGATGTCTGGAGTTATCAGTTTTCAGTATAATCTGATGTGTTTTATCCGATTCAGACTATAATCAGACTATGACAAATCAGATTAATACACCTGGATTTCTGATGTCTTCATGCATATACACTCGTTAATCTGATTTATTTAGTTTTTTTGCATTTGTGCATGTGTAAAAACAATTAGATCACAGATAATGGAAGCGACATAGTCAAACATGAGCAGAAGACAATGGTAGGAAGTTTGATTTGTCAGTCACTACGTACATATTCCAAAATAAATGTGTTAATACACTAAAAACTGAAATTACCGTATTTCTTAAGTGCATGTAAACGCATCACATCTGATTACTACAATTGTTCGATTACTTCCAGTTATGGGATTTATAAATAAACATGTAAACAGGTTCATTATTGTCTTCTGCTCAGGTTTGACTAAATTACCTCAGTTTTGTAATTTATTTTATTTTTTTCCACCTGGGCAGATGTAGAAGAACAAAATAAATCAGATTAATGGGTAAAAATGTATGAAGACATTGTAGTATTGAGGAGAAACAGTATTGAGGTGTCAACAGATGTTTACATGAGCAGAAAAATCCGATAACTGGGAGGTCATTGTTTTTATCAGATCAGACACAGGGATTCGAAAAATCCTGGTTTGGATGCTCCAGTCCATTACCAGATTTCTTTCAGAGTACGTACGTACTTAGTGATGGTAGACTCAAACTTCCTGTGATTGTCTTCCGCTCACATTTGACGATGCAACTTCCATTTCTAAGATTATAATTGTTTTTACACATTTGCAGATGTGAAAGTACGAAATAAATCTGATGAACCTGTGTACATGCAGGAAGACCTCAGAGTATTGAGGAGAAATCCAGCTGTGTTAATCTGATTTCTCCTAATCAGATTATTGCTGTTACCTGATAAAACATATCAGATTATGCTGTTTACATGATCACTGGAATAATCTAGAGCACAGGTGTCAAACATGCGGCCCGGGGGCCAAAACCGGCCCGCAAAAGGTTCCAATCTGGCCTATGGGATGAATTTACAAGTAAAATAATGGCATAATAGGTTAAAAATAATGACTCCAAGTATTCTTTCTGGCTTAATGTGAAAAAAATAATATTATATTACATCATATTATATTATATTATATTATACCTATAAATAAGGACAACTTCAAATTTTTTTGTTTGTTGTAGTGAAAAAAGTCATATTAAATTAAGAAAATGTTTAACTATCTGATGGTGAAATGTGAATAATCTGAACAAATATGAACAACTTGAAATGTCTAAAGAAAATTAAGTGCAATTTTAACAATATTCTGCCTGTTACTAAATGTTTTGTGCCTCTGTAGATCTGATCCATAATGCACATGTATAAATGAGTAGTTGAGGCAGAATATTGTTAAAATGGCACTTTAGAAATTTCAGTTTTATCAAGTTATTCAAGTCTTTTTTGTTCAGAGAGTTTGTAAATGTGAATATTTTCATAATTGAATGTGCTTTTTTGGACTAAAACAAAAAGAAAAGTTTGGAGTTGTCATTATTTAAGGCTATTATGCTAGTATTTCACTGGTCTGGCCCAGTTGAGATTGAACTGGGCCGAAATTGGCCCCTGAACTAAAATGAGTTTGACAGCCCTGATCTAGAGTATTAACGTTCATGTAAACAGGCTCAATAACTATATTAACAGCTAACTTTTTCTGTTTTTTTTTTCTGTTTTATTAGGAAACTGTAGATGCTATGCTGAAGAACAGATTCCCTGTGTAAGTTTTATTCAACAGAACCAATAAAAGCAGCTAAGATAAATATTAAAAGTCTTAAAATTCGACTTCAATCTGCTTTTAGGATTTCCTACACGGAGGCGATAGACATTTTACAGCGCAGCTCTGAGGCATTTCTCTTCCCAACAGAAGTAAGTGGTTTTATTTCCTGGTTCGTGTCTGTTTCTACCTACAGAACTGGTCACTATCATTAACTCTTCATTCTCTCCTCAGTGGGGTTGTGACCTTCAGACCGAACATGAGAAGTACCTGGTGAAACATTGCGGCAACATTCCAGTGTTCGTCACTGATTATCCTTACGCTCTGAAGCCGTTTTATGCAAGAGACAACCAGGACCGTCCTAACCATACAGTAAGACGTCGTCACACTGTTACACATACACAGTGAATGAATTATTGAGCTGCTAAAACTCCAACCGAGTAGCGTCAGTTGGGTTATGGAGTCCATTTGCATACACACGATACGGACAAAAGTATTGGGACACTTTGAATTCAGGTGTTTCTTTTCTAACAGGGGTCTGGTATGTAAAACAATAGTAACAAATATCATAATATAGTTTTATATTGGGATAACTGTCATTACATTGCACTAATTAGTTTGGTTTAATTGATTATTTTTGCTTCTAAAATGCTCAGAGATGTTTTTTCTTTTTTTTTTCATCCATGACTGTGATTTTAAATGTTCTACCTCTGAATTTGTAAATTATTTTTCATGCTCTGACTATAAATAATACTTTTCTACTGCAACTAACCATCTACTTTCTTCACATCTTACTTAAGAAGAGAAATCTCCCATTAAACCTAATGGAAATATTGATGTTTATAAATTACATGGACAAAAATATTGGGACCCATCATATTTACAGCTGTTAGATGTCCTGTTCATGATGATTTGAGATAAAAACATAAATATTTCCTTAAAGTTTAAGTAAGATGTGAAGAAAGTAGATGGTTAGTTGTGGTAGAAAATTAATATTTACAGTCAGAGAACAGAAAGTATTTTAGAAATTTATAGATTGATGTCATAATATAGTTTTATATTGTGATAAATATTGGTTAGTTTGGTTTAAATTATTTTCTTTGCTTCCAAAATGCCTCAAATGTTTTTTACTTAATTTCTCTCAGCACTGATAGTTTTTGGGTTTTTTTTATCTATGACTATGATTTTGAATATTCTAGCTCTAAATTTCTAAAATACTTTTTGTTCTCTGACTGTAAATGGTAATTTTCTACCACAACTAACCATCTACTTTCTTCACATCTCACTTAGGAAGAAAAATCTCTCATAAAACTTGATGGACATTTTGATGTTTTTATCTCAAATCAGCCTGAACAGGACATCTGACAGCTGTAGACATGATGTGTCCCAATTAGGGATGGGAAGATTATCCGATACACATCAATACACCGACATGCGCGTGCATGATCCGAGTGCACTGGTAGACAAGCTGCGAGTGAATAAAAAGTTTGGAATGATATCGCAATGCATTGGTTATTGAATGTTTGTATCGATAAAATTCGATCCGTTCAATACAATATATTTTTACTTGCATTTGAAAGTGTTACTATTTATTTAGGTAAAGTTTTTCTTTTCTTCAGACCCACGTTAATGTGCACTGCAGATTCGCAGATGTGTACACTGCACACTAACAGTCTGAGCTCTGTGGATAGACTGTGGCACAAGCGCCGTGGATGAAAACTGTAACGTCTGTATGTGAATCTGACAGACATAGAAGGAGGTGACCCCATGTGGTTTCTGAACGTGGACTTCTTACTATATCAGCTGTACTGAATACTGCAGTACATACCACAGATACTTCCTTAAACAGTCACATACATATCTAACAGAATACCTTGCGCAGGTGTCTCTTAAAGTGACAGAACCTTTTTCTGTTTTACCTACATTACAATTACATTTCATTACAAATGGATTCAGCGAGGGAACAAGAAGTTGAGTGTTAGAAACATACAAAGAAATGACTTTGGAAACAAAGTCCTAACTTTTTCACCTGACTGAATGTGAGGCACGTGTTCTGCACCTGTTCTGAAACTGAACTAAAGATACTTTGTAAAAAGTCATGGTCTTATTTGATAAATAAATAATCAAGCTCATTAAATGGCACTGCATATATATATATATATATATGTGTGTATATGTATATATATATATATATATATATATATATATATATATATATATATGTATATGTATATATGTATATATATATATATATATATATATATATATATATATATATATATGTATATATGTATATATATATATATATATATATATATATATATATGTGTGTGTATTATTTATTTATTTTTTTTACCAGAATGAATGCGTTCAA